>NC_056730.1:152402354-152553421 GCF_019279795.1 Protopterus annectens | reverse complement strand
TAGGATTTGAGGTCGCAGTTTTGCCTTTTTTCACCCTTACCTTCTGACATACGGTAAGGTGTGCTTCATTATTTTGACAGTAAACCTATATGTATGCATGTGTGTGTATAGATCTATATATAGATCTATATATAGATCTATATATATATATATATATATATAGATATATATATATACATACATATATATATATATATACATACATATAGATATATATATATATATATATAGAGATATAGATATACACATATATATATCTTCGCATGCATACATACATACAGGTTTATATATATCTCCAGATAGTCTGCTACCATACAACACTCCTAGTTTTAAAGTAACTTTCCTGAATTGAAATTATAAAACACCGCCAAAATTAAGAAAATGGAAGTCCCTCCCTCCCAAAGGGAACCTATCTGCTCAGCAAAGGAAGCAAAGCACAAGCAGATGGTCAATCCTTGAAAGCCTAAGCGGAGCATAGTCTTCTGTGGCAGTAAAGCTCTGGAGGGCTTTGTGCCATACCTGGTCTTTTAGACAGCTGAGCTCGAGCTGCATAACAGTTTGCGCATGTGAAAGGTGCCCTGAAGCTTTGGAAGCTGGCCTGTTATAACTCTGTCAGGATATAACCCATATAGCTAAGACTACTGCAGCAGTGCAGTGATCAATAGGATGAACACCTGGAGAATCTCCACCTTACTCGGCTTAGTAAGGAGTGGTGTCAGCTCCCTTAAAATGTGAGGAGATGAAAGAATGACAGGTGAATGCCAGCGACCCTGTAATTGGGCTAGCACATGTCAGAAAAGGTCCTTCAGTGTGACAGGCATGTGCTGGGCCTGAGCCTAGCACACAATAGTACTCCTAATGTGTTTGCACCCACAAGGATAACAAATTCCACAAGATGATCATCATATGTATGCCAGTGTCTGGACTAAACCCATGGACAAAATCAGCATGGGAGAACCATATAATGTGTCCTCAACCCTACATGGCAAGTTCTGCCCAAGTCACAATGGAGCAAGGCCGGGGAATAGACATTCCCAAGTCTGAAGTTCAGCCATGGAATGCTGCCAGCAGAACATGCAAAATCATTTCATTTAAGCTACTGGGGCAATATGCTCCAGATGCAACATGTTCTCAATGTGGAAACAGAGACCCCCCCCCCCCCCCCCAACAGGGGACTTCTGAGTATACACTGTCCGTAATCACCCATCAACCAGTACAGAACACAAAACTGCTCCCTCCCTCATTAATGCAAGGTCAACTTTTTTTTTTAAGTACACCTAAAAGAATGAAGCATTATGTAATAACCTAGGTTCTAGAGCACTCACTTTCTCCAGATGATATGGCACCAACCTGGGATCCCTGCTGGGCCTTGCAATTAGCACAGACTAAAGCTGCTATCTTTCTCTCAGTGACACAGACTTCTTGTTTCTTTCTCTCTGCCTCTTCAAAGGTAGCTGTGTAAAAGCTACGGCACTTGTAACTGTGGGTCACACTGATATTCTCCCAGGAAGTATCATCTGCGCAGTTATATGTTCTGGTTTGTAATTTTTCGAGTAAGGAAACTTTTTTAGCATTTTAGGTGTCAAAAATAGGAACTTGCTTACTGTGTACACTGGGTCAAAATTAATTATGCAAGCACTGAAAAAGCAACTGCAGACGTACATTCAGCTATTAGCCCCTTAGTGCTAATACCCCCTATTAGGAGCACCCTTTTAGGGTTTTTATTATTTCTTAGGTTAAATGCTTTTCAGAGCATCACTCCAGACTTGATCAAAAATGTTCCACATTATAAATGATTCATGTACATTAATCACAGAGTCATCACCAACCCCCCCCCCCCCCCAAAAAAAAAATCTGATAAAGCAGAATGCATAAATGAAACACACACTAAAAAGTAGTATTTAAAACAGTGGCAATGAAATAACATTTGTACTGTTCTCTGTTTTACAATTACTTTTTCCTTACAAGGTGGTCCAAATTCTTTTTTCATAGCTTGGGCTGCTGGGGATATATCTGGAACGCTACCATTCTGGTGAATGGAGGAAGACTGATCTGTGATCTGACTTGGCCGTGCACGAGCTGACACAGCTGAAAAACAGAACAACAAACTACATTAAAGTCAGTACAATAAAATACTGCAACAGTACTTCCATGATCAATAACACAATTAAAAAAACAACACTGTCAGAAAAATATAACTAAAACTAATCCTACAATGGTCAGCCTAGTGCTCTCTCCTCCCATGCTAGCAATCACCAATCAAATTCTTGGATCAACTTCTTCCTGGTTTTCCTCTACAGCTACCAAGGAGTATGCTCAGCTATCTGCAATTGTTCTCTGGCGGTGATGAACATGGTAGTGTTATAAAAACTACCTGCCACTGCAGTACATGGTGAAGAGTACAATGCTACACACACACAAAAGATACCAGTTTATAAATAACACTTCCCTGAAAGTCTAACAGTGATGGTCGTCAAAATTCTGAAAATAATGAGTATGTACCCATGTGTAACACACACATTCTTTCAGCTGAACTACAAAGAGGATCTTCCTTGATTGCTGGAATCATTGGATTTATCTCCTACAAAAAACAATCTACATATTTTTCCAGAAGTTCACACACTCAGGAAGAGATGACTATCAAAGGCAAAGCACATCATGGCATTATACATCAACTACATATTTGGAATTGCCTCCATAACAGTCTCCCCGTTACTAGCAAGTACCTGCCTGCAAACCAAAAACAAAGAACATATGCTCATAAGCAAGTACTACACAGTCAGTATGCAAACCTTTGCAAGCCTAGCCAATAACTCATTCACAAGTTCCCTCCGACCTCAAGGAATTTGAGGTAGTCCAGCCAGTTATCTAGGTTAATCCTGAAGGTAGTAATGCTGCGACTTTGCTTGTTCCAGAACTAGGAGACGCGTTGAGATATGAATCTATAAAGCCACTGCATCTTATTTGTTGAGAAACAGTTCCTTTGATCTGATATTGCAATTTGTTCTGTGAAGGAACAGAAAGCCAAATAGGGTTGGATCTTTCATGATTCAAAAAATTAGACGATACCCATGGAATAATCTATAAGAAACAGTATATATACAGACTGTTTGTCTGCCTTGATAACCAAGATTTTTCATGCCATTGACCTTTTTTTTTTAGTTAGGAACATTTGAGGTCTCTCAAGTTGAATTATACATTTAGAAAAATACATTCCAAAAGGGATATTACATATTTATAATAAGTCTGATCAGATAAGAGTGAGGTGGAATTAGACTTCTTTAAATCTAGAGAAGATCCCTTTGGAAACTGCATGAGCTACACAGAATGCTTTCCTAAGTACAGCAGTGACATAAGAGTCAAAAGATAAGGAATTATCTATAAAAGTGCCAAGACCTTTTATAACACTGACTGACTGGAGGGAAGCTTGTCACCTATATAGTATGGGAAATGTTTTGTTTACAAACATGAACTATGCTATACTTTTTCACATTCAACATGAGACCACTGTCCTCATTCTACCAACTGTTAACATGGTCTTAACCCTGTTGGAGCAACTGCGAGTCAGTGGAAGATCGAATGACAAACTCCCAATTTACAATAATCTGCAAACTTAAGAGAACCACTTATCAGCGTCACAGCTAAAAAGGTAACATGCATCTACTGAATTAGTGATTTCACCTCCATACACCTACCAGCTGCCCCTTGCCACTAACAAATGCACTACTGCAAATTAAGACCAAGGAACAGCTGTTAGCCTCATTGCTGGCAAATATAAAAGCATACACTTGCCAAGCTTGCAGAGATTCCAACATCTACAGCCCACGAGAGGAGATAAAGTACAGTTTTGTACCTACCATAAATGTAGATGTTCGAGTGCTAATACAGCTGCAGTCATAAAGTACAGTTTTGTACCTACCATAAATGTAGATGTTCGAGTGCTAATACAGCTGCAGTCATAAAGTACAGTTTTGTACCTACCATAAATGTAGATGTCCGATAGATATGCAACTGCAGTCCTGACATATGGGTTGTCCTGCCTCAGGCAGCCCTTCGGTCGGCCGGATTCCAAAGTCTGGGTCCGGCATCGGCTGATGTCACCTCTTCCCCGACGTCAGAGCGGCTGGAGTATAAAAGCATCAGCCGATGCCATCTTCTTCAGTGTTTCTTGCCCCAGATGCCAGGTGCCCTCCAAGGAAGGCTAAATTTAGAGAATGGATAAAAATTCCAGACATGCACAACAGTAATAAACAGATACACCATAACAGATATCCCCAGCTAATTTGAAAAAGGGGGAGTGGACCCAAAAAAGAGAGTTACAGAGGGGTAGGAGGGAGGGAAAACCTGACTGCAGTTGCATATCTATTGGACATCTACATTTATGGTAGGTACAAAACTGTACTATGTCCTTCAAGAATGCAACTGCAGTCCTGACATATAGGTTGAATACCATAGCCAAGCTGGGGGTGGTAGGATCTAAGAAAGGGATGGTGTAGCTAAAATGCCCTGCAGGACTGCCAAAGCAAAGCCTGCTCGGGATCTGGAGTACAAAGGCAGGTTGTAGTGTTTGGTAAATGTATGCACGGAGCTCCATGTAGCAGCCTCTAGAATGTCCTTTGTAGCCACTCCTCTTAGAAAGGCTGTGGATGTGGCTATAGCTCTGGTGGAGTGTGGCCTAATATTGGCTGGCACACCTTTTCCATGGAAAGAGTAACAGAATCTGATGCAGTGTCCAATCCATTTTGAAATTGTTTGTTTGGAGATTGCCTTTCCTTGCACTCCAGCAGCATAGGCTACAAATAGTTGATCAGACTTTCTGGTGGTCTTTGTTCTGTCCAAGTAGTAGCGTAATTGTCTGTGTATGTCCAAAGTGTGCAGCAACTTTTCCCCCTTATTTTGAGGATTGGGAAAGAAAGGAGGCAGGTGAATTGCTTGATTTAGAGACACCCTGGATATCACTTTTGGCATGAATGAAGCACTGGTTCTTAGAGAAACTCTGTCCTGACGAAAAATGAGAAAGGGAGGTACTGCCATGAAGGCCTGTATCTCCGAGACTCTTCTTGCTAAGGTAACTGCCAACAGGAAAACCATTTTCCAGGAGAGAAATTGCATTTCTGAAGATGCTGCTGGTTCAAAAGGAGGAAGAGTTAATTTTTCCAAGACGTAATTGAGGTCCCATGCAGGTATTGGTGGTTTTCCGGGAGGTTTGATATTCTTTATCCCTCTTAGAAACTGTCTTAGCAAGGGATGCGAAAACACAGGTGGGTCACAGTTGTATTTTGCTGAGATTGCTGAAGCGTGAATTTTTATGGAAGAATATGAGAGGCCACTATGAAACATTTCTGCCAAGTATTCTAATATCTGTGGTATGCTCATTACTGATGCATCCTGACCCTTGTTGGCATTTCAGATGATGAATCTCTTCCACTTGGCTGAATAGGTTTTTCTGGTGGAAGGTCTGCGCGCTTCCAGCAAGATTTCTTGTACTTTTTTGGAAAGAGATATGGGTGAAAGTCATGGGACCCTCAAGCTGTCAGCTGCAATGTTTGCAGGTTTTGATGAACAGTCCTGTAATTGTGCTGAGTTAGAAGTAGAGGCCATTGAGGCAAGGGCCACGGTTTGGTGTGAGTTATGCTCAGTAGCAATGGATACCAGTGCTGCCTTGGCCAGTCTGGAGCTATCAAAATTCCTTTTGGTTGTTCTGCTTTGATCTTCAGTAACACCTTGGTCAGTAATGGTAGAGGAGGGAATGCATAAACTGTTAGGAAATTCCAGCTGAAGGAGAGAGCATTCGTTCTCCAGGCTAGAGGATGGTGCGTCCTTGAACACAACTTCTCCAGGTGATGATTGAGGTGAGGAGCAAAGAGATCTATGTCCGGTCTTCCCCATGCACTTGTTATTTGTGAGAAAATGTGTGGATGCAGCATCCATTTGTGTGGATCCAAGAAATTTCTGCTCAGCCTGTCCGACAGAACATTGTCCCTGCCTGGAACAAACTGGGATTGCAAGTGGATGTTCAGATTCAGGGACTTTTCCCAAAGAGTCATTGTTAGTCTGCAGAGGGGGTAAGAGTGAGTGCCTCCCTGCTTGTTTATATACCACATGACAGTGGTGTTGTCTGTCCTTATTAGCAGATGACCTTGTTGAAGGGATTTCCCGAAAGCCTCGATTGCATGTATCACTGCCAACATCTCTTTTTGATTTATGTGCAGATGCATTTCCAAGGGAATCCATTGCCCTTGAATGCATCTGCCCTCCATGTGCGACCCCATCCATGATCTGAGGCATCTGCTGTAATGGTTTGACTTGTTGAAAGACATGCCTTGGTTTAAATGACTTGCTTGAGCCCACCACAAAAATTCCCTTTGCAGGCATGGAATGAGTGGTATTACGTCTTCTAGATTGTGGCTGTGTTGAGACCATAAGCTTTTTAGGTACCATTGTAACTTTCTCATGTGTAGTCTTGCCAGAAGTACCAGAAGAATGCAAGATGCCATGAACCCCAGGGCCTGCAAGATTTTCCTTGCGGTCAGCTGGGTGAGCTTTGCTAGGCTTTTGAAGTAATCTGGTAAATGCTCTTGCTTCTCCTCTGTGAGGAAAGCCATTTGAGATTGTGTGTCCAATTTGGCTCCTAGAAAAATAATCTGTTGGGATGGCAGTAGTCTTGATTTTTGAATGTTGACTGTGTATCCCAAAGCCTGTAGTAATTGAATGACATAGTCCAAGTCTCTTATCAAGGTTTCTTTGCTGTCTGCTTGTATAAGGCAGTCGTCCAGGTAAGGGTATATTTGAATCCCCTGGAGCCTGCAATGTGCAACTACTGATGCCAGGCATTTCGTGAATACTCTGGGCGCAGTAGATAAGCCAAACGGCAATGCTGAGAATTGATAATGCTCTGACCCTGCAAGAAATCTGAGGTATCTTCTGCAACTGTGTCTGATTGGGACATGCAGGTATGCCTCCTTGAGGTCCAGAGTAACCAGCCAAGACCCCTTGCCCAGCATGGGAAGGAGTTGCTGTAAAGTCAGCATTTTGAATTTTGGCACAATGAGAAAAGTGTATAGAGCGGACAAGTCCAGTATAGGTCTCCATTGCTTTTCTTTTCTCGGAACAAGGAACAGTCTTGAATAGAATCCCTGGCCTTGTTCCTGAGGAGGAACCATTTCTATTGCTTTTATTTGTAACAGCTTTGAAACTTGTATGAGTGCCTCTGCCCTTTGATTTTGTGGCAGATTTGGCTTGCCTTGTCTCGTTGATAAGGTGCTGAAGTGGAACCTGTAACCTTTGTCTACTATGTCCAGAATCCATTTGTCCTTGGTTAAAATGTGCCAGTTTTTTGAGAATAAGGATAATTTTCCGCCTAGAGGTGCTTCTCTTTGAGCCTTGGTCGGCGAAGTGAAAGTCAAGTCATTGTGATTGTCCCTGTGGTGCAGCTGAACTCCCTGCGCCACTTCTCTGATTTGGTGGTTGCCATTGGCGGCCCCTGTAGGAGCCTCGGTATTGCCCTCTGCCTCGAGCACGCATGTTTTTTCCCCTTTGAAACTTGTCAGTGTCTGGAAAGGACCAATTCTTTGAAGGCCAATTCCTGCTGAATCTGGGTGGCTGAACCTGAAGGAAATCCTTGATTGTCTGTACTGATTTAGCCTTTTCCTCAATAGACTTCAACACATCCTGTGCAGCAGCACCAAAAAGCTTCTGTTTTTCCAGAGGTGCATCTAGGAGCTTTACTTTAACATGGTCTGGCAGTGGCTGTTCTTTCAGCCAAGCATGTCTACGTATAACGGCCCCTGTCATAGCTGCCCTACATGAAGCTTCCAATGCATCATAACCACACTGAAGAAAATGATTGCTAACCTGCTGAGTGTTATGAACCAAATCCTGCAATGCCTTTCTATCTATAGGCTCAGGAGAGGCTAACTTTTTCTGCAAATCATCCATTAAGTAATCCTGGTACTGAAACATATGAAAGACAGTTAAGTGACCTCATGGCAAGGGTGGATGAGGTATAAACTTTTTTGCCCCATCTCTCCAGGGACCTTGATTCCCTGTCTGCGGGCAAAGGGTTTTTGGCCAAGGAAGTAGCCACTCCTTTGGGCCCCTGAGAAATAGTTTCTAGATCCACAGAGTGGGCCTTAAAGAGATGCTTGTGAGTTTCAGGAACCCAGTAATATCTGTCTGGCTTGACAAGAGCAGGAGGGAGAGAATCAGGGGAAGCACTGGAGTCTGAGTATACATCATCCAAGACATCCAACACTGGAGGAATAGCTAAAGGTCTGTGCTGGGGTAACTTGAGGAAGGTACGTAGCCTTTTCCTGGAGTCAGAAAATTCCTGACCCTGCCACTGAAAATGTTCTCTCATGGAGTGGAGAACTTCTCCGAAAGAAATATCCTCTGGAGGAGAGGCAGAAGGAATTGATTCCTCAGCATCAGAGTCCTCGTAGGCCTGTAAGGATTCTTCCTGGGTATCTGAGTGCTCTGAATCCCTAGAGGCTTCATCCGAAGAGAGGGTATCTGTCTGCTCAATCCTAGGCCTTTTATCTGCAGGAGGCTGAGAACCTCTGTCTGGATGCGACTGAGAACCACTGATTAGAGAGATTAAATCTGCAGCTAGGGTCATGATCTGTTTATCAGAAGAGGGGCCCTGGGAGAAAGTTTTAGGAGGATGGGCCTTAGCCTGGCTGGCAGCCTTAGCACGTGTGTAGGACTTGATGGACATGGAGACCGGAGGCCTAGCTGCCCCACGTGCAGGAGTAACTTTATCCACTGGCATGGTGTCAGGTAAATCTTGAGCTTCGGTTTTGGGAGGAAAATCAACAACCGGCACCGGGGAAACCTCCAGGACCGAAGTACGCGGTAAAGCGGAGTTGTCGGCCTGGAGCGGTAGAATTACCGCCTCCGAAGAGACCGATGCACTCGCGGAAGGCTTAGGCGTGGTATCGGTGGACGACACAGGCCGAGGATGTCGGTCCCGGTCCTTGCGTTTTTTGGAAATATGTGCTGTCGGTTGTTCCGACGGCATGATATAAGTGTAATTTTCGCCAAAAAAGTCTTCGGCAAATTCTGCCCGGCGCCTGAGTGTGCAATTATTAAAGCAAGCACAGGCAGCACAGGCCGAGACATCGTGGTCTGGGCCCAGGCAGGGAAGGCAGCAAGAATGGAAGTCCTTATTAGGTATTTGTTTACCACAAGACAAACAATTATTAACCTTTTCAATTTTTTCTGACATCGGCTGAGGCAAGAAAAAAGTTCCCCAACGGGGTACTTAGCTTTTTGATGACTTCGGTAACTGAAAACACAGGAGCTGACCGACCGGCACTTGCGAACTGCTTCTGCTTCGGGCACCGCGTGGCAAGAAAGAGTGAAGAAGATGGTGTCGGCTGATGCTTTTATACCCCAACCGCTCTGACGTCGGGGAAGAGGCGACATCAGCCGACGCCGGACCCAGACTTTGGAATCCGGCCGACCGAAGGGCTGCCTGAGGCAGGACAACCCATATGTCAGGACTGCAGTTGCATTCTTGAAGGACATCAGATGGGTTTTCCTGCCGTCAGGCGGGTCCTCAGTCGGCCGAATTCCAAAGTCTAGGTCCGGCGTCGGTTGTCGTCGCTTCCTCCCTGACGTCAGTGCGACAGGGGTATAAAAAATCCAGCCGACGCCATTTTCTTCAGTTTTTCTTGCCCCAGACGTCAGGTGCACCCAGAAGGAAGGCAAAACATAAAATTATGTAATAATGCAATGCAATATAATCAAAAAACAGTAGTTGCAAGCAAATACACCATAAAAGAATACCCCTAGAGGGGAAGGAGGGAGGGAAACCTGGACTGCAGCTGTATTAGCACTCGAACATCTACATTTATGGTAGGTACAAAACTGTACTATGTTCATCGTGCATACAGCTGCAGTCATAACAGATGGGTAGAATCCCAAAGCTAAAAAAGGGGTGGTAGGGACTAGGTGGAATTAGGAGGAGCCAGGATGCCCTGCAAGACTGCAGTGGCAAAGCCTGCTCTAGATTTGGAGTATAATGGTAGGTGATAGTGCTTGGAGAAGGTATGTACGGAACTCCAAGTGGCAGCTTCCAAAATATCTTTGGTAGGAACCTCCCTGAGGAAAGCTGCAGAGGTAGCTGTGGCCCTTGTGGAGTGAGATCTGATGCCTGCAGGTACAGATTTACCATGAAAAGAGTAACAAAAGCATATGCTGTGGGCTATCCACTTTGAGATTGTCTGTTTGGAAATAGGCTTCCCTTGAGCTCCTGCAGCATAGGACACAGAGTTGCTCTGATTTTCTGAAAGGCTTTGTTCTGTCCAAATAATAAAGCAGCTGTCTGTGAATGTCCAAGGAATGTAGCAGTCTTTCCCCTTTGTTTTGAGGATTAGGGTAGAAGGTAGGTAAGTGGATAGCCTGATTCAAGGCTACCCTGGATACTACCTTTGGAATAAAGGACGGATTGGTTCGTAAGGTAACTCTGTCTTGATGGAAAATGATGAAAGGCTGCACAGCCATGAGGGCTTGTAGTTCCGAAACCCTGCGAGCTGAAGTGATTGCCAGGAGGAAGGCTGTTTTCCAAGACAAGTACTGTAGTTCTGTTGAAGCAGCTGGCTCAAAAGGAAGCAAAGTCTGTTTTTCTAGCATGAAATTGAGGTCCCAAGCAGGTACTAGTTGTTTCCTTGGGGGTTTTATATTCTTAGCCCCTCTGAGGAACTGTCTTAAGAGGGGGTGAGAGAATAAAGGAGGATCAGTGTTGTATTTTGCAGAAATGGCTGAGGCATGGATTTTGATGGAGGAGAATTAAAGTCCATTGCTTAGCATCTCAGCTAGGTACTGTAATATTTGGGGTAAATTTAGTATTCCTGGATTCTGACCCTTTTTCTCATTCCAGGCACAAAACCGTTTCCATTTTGCAGAGTAGGCTTTTCTTGTAGAAGGTCTTCTGGCCTCCAAAATGACATCCTGCGCCTCCTTGGAGAGTAGGGCCTGTTATGAATTTAAGGAATCTTCGATGCGGCTAGATTGAGTGTTTTCAGCTGACTGTGTAGAGTTTTGAAGTTGTGCTGAGTCAGTAGAAGAGGCATTAGAGGCAGGATCCATGGTGGGGAATGAGTCAGGCTTTTCAGGAGTGGGTACCAGTGTTGTTCTGGCCAGTCTGGAGCAATGAGAATCATCTTTGGTCTGTCTGCTCTGGTTTTTAATAGAACTTTGGGCAGCAGAGAGAGAGAGGTGGAAAGGCATAAATTGTCATTGTTGCCCAACTGAAGGAGAGTGCGTCCACCTTCCAGGCCTGTGGATGAAAGGTCCTTGAGCAGAATTTTGCCAATTGGTGATTTCTGTGGGAGGCAAAGAGATCTATGTCTGGCCTTCCCCATGCTTGAATTATCCTTGTGAAAACTTGAGGATGCAACTTCCATTCGTGTGGATCTGTCATATTTCTGCTTAAGTTGTCTGCCAGTGTGTTTTCCTTGCCTGGCAGGTACTGTGCTTGAAGCTCGATTTGTAATTCTAGAGCCATGTTCCAAAGAGACATGGCTTGCCTGCATAGGGGGTATGGAATGGGTACCTCCCTGTTTGTTTATGTACCACATTACTGTGGTGTTGTCCGTCCTTATCAATAGCTGGCCTGGATGCAGTAGGTCCTTGAAAGCTATAACAGCATTTATTACTGCTAGCATTTCCTTCTGACTGATGTGTAGCTGCTTTTCTTTTTGGGACCATTTTCCCTGAATGCACCGATCTGTCATGTGCGCCCCCCAGGCTTAGTCCGAGGCGTCTGTTGTGATTATTTGATTTGCTTGAGGCTTGCAGAATGGGAGACCTGCGTTTCTTTGGCATGCTTGAGCCCACCACAGAAATTCCTTTTGAAGGCATGGAATCAGTGGTATAATTGTTTCCAAACTGTGGCTGTGTTGAGACCATATGTTTTTCAGGAACCATTGAAGTTTCCTCATATGCAGCTTTGCACACGGGATTAGTAGGATGCAAGATGCCATGAATCCCAGAGCCTGCAGGATTTTCCTTGCAGTCAGCCTGGTGAAAGTTACCAGTTTTTTGAAGTATTGAGATAGTTGCCCTTGTTTCTCTGGCGTGAGGTAGGCCATCTGGGTGTTTGTATCCAAGCTGGCACCCAGGAAAATTATTGTTTGAGGTCCAATGTTACCAGCCAAGACTCCTTGTCCAGCATGGGAAGAAGCTGCTGTAATGTGAGCATCTTCAATTTTGGTACGAGTAAAAAAGTGTTTAGGATGGATAGGTCCAAAATAGGTCTCCAATCTTTTCCCTTCCTTGGTACCAGGAATAGTCCTGAATAAAAACCTTGACCCTGTTCTTGTACAGGTACCTCTTGAATAGCTTTCATGTCCATGAGATCTGAAATTTGTTTCTGTGCCTCTGCCCTTTGATTGTGTGGCAGGTTTGGCATGCCTCTCATTTTTGGAAGGGTGTGAAAGTGAAATCTGTAGCCTCTGTCTATAATGTCCAGGATCCATTTGTCTTTTGTGACAATATGCCAATTTTTTGAAAATAATGCCAGTTTTCTGTCTAAAGGTGCTGCCATTTGAGCCTTGCTTGGCATGCAAAGGGGAAAGTCATTGGTTCTGCTTTCTGAATGGCTGTGAACTATCCTCACCACTTCTTTGTGTGGGTGCTTGCCATAGTCTGCCTCTAAATGATCCTTGAGATTGCCCTCTGCCCCTCAGGCGCCTGTATCTACCTCTTTAGGGTCTGTCCGTGGCTGGAAAGGACCAATTTTTAGAAGGCCAGTTTCTACTGAAACGTGGAGGTTGTACCTGTAGGAAATCTTTTACTGTTTGCATTGATTTTGCCTTCTCCTCCATTTTCTTTAATACCTCCTCAGCTTTAACACCAAACAATACATCTTTTTGCAGAGGGGCATCTAGCAATTTGGCTTTGACATGATCTGGTAAGATTTGCTCTTTGAGCCAGGCATGCCTACACGTATGACTGATCCTGTAACAGCAGCTCTACATGAGGCCTCTAAAGCATCAAAACCACATTGCGAGGTACGTTTACCCACTTGTTCTGCACTATGTATCAAATCCTGCAACTCCTTCAAGTCTGGTTGTTCAGGTTGTGACATTGTGTTTCTCAACTGTGATAACAGAAATTGTTGGTACTTTACCATATGGAACTGACAGTTTAATGCCCTCATGGTTAAGGTGACCGAGGTGTAAACCTCCCCCCCCCCCACCTCTCTAAAGCTCTGGAATCTCTCTCTGAAGGTAATGGATTTTTAGCAGTGGAGGCCTTAATTCCCTTGGGACCCTGTGATATAGTTTCTGGGTCAGCCGCATGGCTTTTGTGTAGGAATTGGTGTGAGTCAGGAACCCGGTAATACCTGTCAGGCTTGACTGGAGCTAGAGGTAAAGAATCTGGGTTAAGGCAGGCCTCTGAATACACGTCATCTAGAATGTCTAAGACAGGAGGTATAGCCAGAGGCCTGTGCTGAGGGAGCAAGAGGAAATCTCTAAACCTTTTCTTGGAGTCTGAGTACTCTTGGCCTTCCCAGTGGAAGTGTTCCCTCAAGGTATGTAAGGTTTCCCCAAAAGAGTAATCCTCGGGGGGGGGGGGACAGAGGGAATTGACTCCTCTGCATCAGAATCTTCAAAAGGGGAGTAAGAATGTTCCTGGTCTTCAGAATGTTCTGAAATAATGGAGGCCTGGTCTGAGGAGGGGGATTCTTCCTCCACTCTGGGACTTTTGTCGGGGGGGGGGGTTGAGAACCCCTAATAAGAGTAATCAATTCCTCAGCCATTTTCAGCATCTGCTTTTTAGGCATGGGGCCTTGAGACGGGCCCTGTGGAGCTTGTTTTTTAGAATGCATGGCTGATTTAGACTTGGTGAAAGCCTTGATGGAAAAAGAAGAGGAAGGCCTGTAGACACCTTGAGAGGTGGCAGGTCTATCTAACCTCTGAGTTTCACCACCAATAGTGGCTTCGGTATCTGTAGTCGGGGTGTGGGCCGAACAGCCTGCGACCTCGGGCACAGAAGACACCACCAATGAAGTGTCGTCGGTAGTCAGGGGCTGCGTAGGTGCCTCACTGAGAACCGGAGCACCTGTAGTCGGTTTTGGCGTGGTGTCGGTAGAAGTTGCGGACCTCGTATGTCGGTCCTTATCTTTGCGCCTTTTACTTATCACTAGAGTCGGAGTATCTGACGACATAATGTAATTAAACTTTTGCCAAAATAGTGTTGGGCGAACTCCTCCCGACGCTTAGTAGTGCGTCTGTTGAATGTAGCACAAAAACGACAGGCCGAGACGTCGTGGTCTGGGCCTAGGCAAGGAATGCAGAGGGAATGAAAATCCTTATGCGGTATTTGCTTCCCACAAGAAATGCAATTATTAACTTTGTCTGACATCGGTCTGAGGCAAGAAAAATTTCCCCAACGGGGTACTTAGCTTTCAAGAAGACTTTGGTTGAAAAATATTCGTAATCTCAGGAGCTGGTCGACCGGCACTTGCGAACTGCTTCTGCTTCGGGCACCGCGCGGCAAGAAAGACTGAAGAAAATGGCGTTGGCTGGATCTTTTATACCCCTGTCGCACTGACGTCAGGGAGGAAGCAACGACAACCGATGCCGGACCTAGACTTTGGAATTCGGCCGACCGAGGACCCGCCTGACGGCAGGAAAACCCATCTGTTATGACTGCAGCTGTATGCACGATGAACATCCATCTACAATGGTACAGCATCAGGGTATTCCTGACTTGTTAACGAAGATCCTCTTCATAGATAAAAATGATACGGTAAGAACACATCTGTTATAGCAAACATTAAGCCACCATACTGAAGTCTCAAGACTCCTAAAGCAGTAAAACCATCCTGGAGGAAGGATCCAGAAAGTCACACAAGGACCAGAAAGAAGGTGGAGTACTAAGAAACACCAAAGGTAAAACGGGCTCAACTCTAGAAGGGACAGCTGCAGATCCATAGCTGAGGTGATAGCCTGTTAAGGGCAAAGCAAGCAAGCACTGGAGATACCTACACTTAGAGCAGTGGGCAAGACTGCAGGTTGGGCCAGCTGGTGAAATACCTGATGGCACTGATGAACCAATCAACCTCACTCCAGGAGGGTAAGTGAATGAAATCCTCTTGCTCTTCCAGCAATGAACTACAGGACACCAAGGAAGACACCCCCCAGAACACAAGTGAGCAACACTTCAACAATCCACTTAGGTCCAGAATTCGTAACAGAAATTGGAGAAGAAACACCTACAAAAAGACATGGTTTGCGTTTTCAGGAAAAAAGGGCAACAGAAGGAGGGGCAAAAGACTGCCTTCTGAGAGGGCAATGAAGAGGAGTTTCTTCCTTTAAAGGGCCAAAAGGATACTCCCTTTGGCCCCATGCACTGGACACCTGAAGGAGGCAGTTTTACAAGGAGTGAAATGGCAGTCTACAGAACGCGTGTGTCAAAAGGCTAGAGGATCCCACATCGACAGGACAACTGCTTGAAATAAAAGGTCAAGACTCCACAATAAAGGATCTCTAAAGAGGACAAGGGGATGACAACAAAGTGGTCCTAAAAGCCCATTCTGACCCCCAACACCAGATGCTTCCCATAAGACGGGCAAGAGTGTTCCCCCCTTGCCTGTAAAGGGCAATCCTACAGCCGCTGGGAATGTGACTATCCCCTAGTCCTTAATGGCTGTTGGTGTAGCACCAGAGGGACTTGGGGGGTAACAGGTCTACAGAATCATGACCAGCCACAGCTGAATCACTTATTCTCAGCTTTATTCCTTCTTGCAGATGGGGGAATGTGGAACCAAGGAGACTGGCTAAGTACAGTTGTGTACACTTGCCATAAATGTAGATGTTAGAGTGTATTCACTGTTGCAGTCATCACACTTGGGTTATCTGCCTGCAGGTAGCCCTCAGTCAGCCCGAATACCAGAGACTTAGTATTTCTGCATTGGTTGTTGTCGCTTCAGGACTGACATTAGGTCGTCAGGGGTATAAAAACAGGCAGCCGACGCCATTATATCAGTTTTTCTTGCCCTAAATAGGGAGCTAAGTTATGGTGGGAAAACACCACCAGTAAAAAGTAAATACCAATAGCCCTGTAAGGGGTGAATAATAGACAGAAGAGAGAGAAAAGGGGGCTGGAGGGAGGGAAACCAGGACTGCAATAGTGAATACACTCGAGCATCTACATTTATGGTAAGTGTACACAACAGTACTATGTTCTTCGTGTTTCACTGTTGCAGTCATTACACTTGGGTTGATTCCCAAAGCTGAAGAATGGGTGGAGGCAGTCAAGAAGCGTTGGGGTTGGCTAGAATGCCCTGCAGGACTGCTGTTGCAAAACCCACCCTGGACTTGGAAAAGATAGTGGTAATATTTGCTGAAGGTGTGAACAGAACTCCAGGTAGCAGCTTCCAGAATGTCCCTGCTAGGGACTCCCCAGAGGAATGCTGTAGAAGTTGCCTAGTGGAATGCGTTCTGACCCCCTGAGGGGTTGGCTTCCCATGGTGTTTGTAGCAGAAATGGATACACTGTGCTATCCATTTAGAAATGGATTGTTTTGAAATTGCCTTGCCCTCTGCCCCGGTGCAAAACTTACTAGTAAATGGTCAGATTTCCTGAATGAATTACTCCTATCAAGGTAGAATCGGAGATGTTTATGCACATCTAAGGATAGCTGGATCATTTCCCCTTTGTTTTGAGGATAAGGGAAGACGGTTGGCAAATGGAAAGATTGGTTGAGAGTCACACTGGACACCACTTTAGGCATAAAGGAAGGGTTAGTCCTGAGGAAGATCTTGTCAGCATGAAAAATAATGAAGGGCTCCCACAGCCATAAGTGCTTGTAGCTCAGACACTCCTAGCTAAAGTGATGGCCAGAAGCAAAGCTGTTTTCCAACAGAGGAATTTTAACTCTGCTGACGCTGCAGGCCCAAATGGGGGTAGTGTGAGCTTTTCCAGTACAAAGTTAAGATCTTAAGCAGGGTTGGAGGCTCTCCTTGGTGGCCTTGTTTGCCCCTCTCAGGAACTGTTTGTTGAGAGGGTGAGTGAAGAGAGGTGGCTCAGTGTTGTAATGAGCCAAGAGGGCAGAGTCATGGATCTTAAAGGAGGACGACAGGCCTCTTTGGAGTAGATCTGCTAGGTAATCCAGGATTAGAGGTAAGAAGGGCAGTGCTGTGTCCTCTCCTTTAGACTGCATCCAGGAACAATACCTTTTCCACTTATCAGCATAGGATTTTCTTATACTGGGTCTTCTGGCTTCAAGAATGACGTAAAGCACCTGCTTGCTTGGGCTGGTCACTGGGGGAGAATTCAAGGAATAAGCCAGGCTGCAAGATTCAGGGTTTGCAGTTACGGATGCAAGATCTGTCCCTCCTGCTGAGTGAGGAGGGTTGGGATATGGGGAAGGTGCCAGGGTGGCGGTGACAGGCTGCGTAGTAGTGGGTACCAGTGCTAGCATGGCCAGTCTGGGGCAATCAGTATGGTCTTTGGTCTGTCCTGATTTATCTTGAGTAATATTCTTGCGAAAAGAGGCAGGAGGGGAATGCATAGATTAAGAGGTTTACCCACTGGAAGGATAGGGCTTCCACTTTCCAGGCCCTGCTGTGAGGTGTCCTGGTGCACAATTTGCTGAGCTGGTGACTGTAGGGAAAGGCAAAAAGGTCCACCTGCGGGGGTCCCCCATTTCTGGGTTAGAAGGCTGAAAGTGTTGGGGTCTAACTGCCACTCGTGTGGGTCTTGGAGATTTCTGCTCAAGTCATCTGCCAGAGAGTTTTGTTTGCCTGGCAGGAATTGAGCCTGCAGATGAACATGCATGTCCAAGGCCGTGTTCCACAAGGCCCTGGCTAGCAAGCAGAGTGGGTAAGAGGGGGATACTCCCTACCTGTTGATACATCACATAACTGTGGTGTTGTCTGTTTTTATTAGCAGGGGTCCTGGTGAGAGTAGGGGGTATGAAAGCTATCAGAGCGTGAACAGCTAGCATCTTTTTTTGGTTGATGTGCAGATGAATTTGACTTGGGCTCCAGTGGCCCTAAATACACTTGTCATCCAAATGTGTCCCCCAGGCATAGTCTGATGCGTCTGTGGTTAGGGTCTCGGCAGCGTGGGGATGAGTAAATCGAAGTCCCTTGTTGTGGTTGTATGCTGCTGCCCACCAAAGAAACTCTGCCCTTAGACAAGGTATGATAGGTATATGACTGTTTGCAGGTCCTGGGAATGTTGGCACCAAAGACTTTTTAAGTACCACTGAAGTTTCCTCATATGCAGTCAGGCATATGGAATTAGTAGAATGCAAGAGGCCATGAACCCTAGGGCCTGCAGGATTTTCCTTCCAGACAGCTGGGTTCTGGTGGCCATTTGAGTAAAGTAGCCTGTTAGATAGGCTTGTTTTCCTGGAGTAAGGAATGGCATCTGGGATGCTGTGTCCAAGCTTGCTCCCAAGAATACAATCTTTTGACTAGGGACTAGTTTGGATTTCTTTACGTTGAAAAAGAAAGCAATGCATTAGCAATGCATGTGACATACAGTCCATAGAAATAAAAGAGGTGGAAATATTACTAACAATACTAAAGCCTTGGAACAAGAATGGATTATTAAGTTCCAAGCAGACAGACCACCTGGCCTAAACTCTAAGGTTTCTTTAAAGTCATTTCTCAGAAACAGGGCCTTGAAGCACTGATGCTCTAGTTATAGAGTATTTTTTATGCTTTTTTATATAGCTTTTAACATCGTACCTAGAAAATTTTAAAAATGTACCCCACATTCTATACAGTCTTTTTTGTAAGTGGTTTTTATATATTTTTATATATGTTTATATGTACATTTTTATACCTTAAGTATTATTTGGTGTATTGATTTTAACATGGAACTGATTGGTTGACACTATGATGCATCACTATTTAAATGACGTTTTAACTGCTATAATTTGTCTGATGAAGCAGAGAGTACTCTGCGAAAGCGCTCACATTTTTTCTAAATAGTTACGCGCCGTGTGCATCCAGCAAGTTTTATTTTACTTAATGCTTCTTCTTTATTATCAGTCGTTACTTCATCCAGAGTCGAGGACTTTATTCCAGTATTTTGAAGCTTTTTACCTCTACCTGGACATGGCAGGTGTCGATGATACTACAACTTACGCTGGGGCAGCCATGGATGTGGGGCCAATGGACTTCAAAATATGCCATACAAGGATGAATGAACGACTTGAAATGATACTAAACACCCATGGCAATCCGTTATTAATGCAGGATACACTACAACAAACTGAGGTTCGTACACAGTTTGACAAGACGCAATATGAGAATTTTCTACAAAGTTTCAGGACACTTGAGAATACCTTATACAAATATAAGCGTTTACAATGGCAACGCTTTCACATAGAGGCATGCATACAATTGAAAATTGCACCTAGAGGTGCTAAGAGTACTAACTATGCCCAGTTATGGGCAGACATATCCAGACCTCTTAAAACGCTGGCAAAACCGGAATTTAGAATGTAGTGCTAAGTACATGCAACTCTTAGTTGATTTCTTTAAACCTGAAGAAAATGAGTTACTAAGAGAAGTGCACACTTTACATAATAATATCTTTGATACATTCCTTGGTGAAGTCATAGCTGATAAAATTGACCAACTACATTAACAAATTAATCAGTATGAAAAACGCTTATCTACTGCAAAAACACGTAAAATCCAAAGAGACTTGCATGATTTTAAAATGGGCAAGGTCTTTTTTTGGAATCGTGAAAGAAACTCACAGGAAAATCAGAGGCTACAATTAGGAAGTGGGCATACCCCTATAAACAATGAACAGCAGGTAACAGGTATGCAAAGCACTCCTGATGCACAAGCTACTAAGTCCAACTGTGACAAAGTGCAACTTGCTAGTTTGTCTCAAACAATTAACTCTGCATTGCTGGCTGATACAATATTACCTACAGTGGAAAATATACCAGTAGTCAAACCTAAAAATACTTTGTTACTATGACCTGCTCACATAAATAAAGCAAAAACAACTAATCTGAAGAGAGCAGTTCAAATGGTTTAAATGAAGCTTTTTTGTTAGAGAAACCACTACCGATAAGAGGGAGGTCTCGCAATCGCTTTTTTGGCAAGACAAGGAGAACACACAGTGTGGACGACAAAAACAGAACTTGGTAAAGAACAAAGCAGGTTTAGTTTAATATTTCTTCTTTTCCTTTAAATGACTCACAGCTATCTCTTTTAAATAGAGGACTGGGTTTTGTCCCAGCTCAAAAAGTAGATTTAGTTAATACAATAAAAGAACTTAAACTTTTTGACAGGACATTAAACCTTAAGACTTTATTTCACAATGAAACTTCTGCACGTAAGAAACCTAGTGCTTTTATATCTCCCAGTAACCCTGGCATTGACTTGTTTGTTGACATCTGTGAAAAGCCACTGGAGAATAAATTAACTGAAGGAAGTAATAATGTCTTTCACAATTTGTCTAGCTCTGAACAGCAAGCACTTCCAGACCTTAAACACTTGAACAGTATTGAAATTCGTCCTGCTGACAAAGGCGGAGGGATTGTTATTCTAGATAGAGAAGTTTATGTTAATAATAATAATAATAAAAAGTAAAGCATATAGCGCGTTGTGTTAATGCGCATCTCGACAGTATCATAACATTGTTAGGTAGGGGTTTGAATCTAGCAATTGCTGACTGTGTGTGTGTGTGTGTGTGTGTGTGTGTGGGTGAGGGTGGGGGTATGTTTTTGTGTGATTTCCTTTGAATAGGGTTGGGAGACTGGCTTAATGGTTAAGGTGTTTGCCTTACAAACACAAGGTGCAAGGTTTGAATCTCACAAGGCATAATTGGCTAGGCTTAAAATGGCTCGCAAGGGCAGTTAGCTTAGTACTAACCTATGAACCTATACCATAACACACCTAAAAAATGCTATTTACTGTGAGATTTCTCATACCTATATGAAAGCTTTGATGGACAGGCTACAAGTACTATTGTTTGATCTGTGAATATCTGCCCTAGGGCATTTATAAGCCTAGCCAGAGTGTGTTTGGCTTTCACCACCCATTTTAAATGAATTTTGCTATGCCCTTTTTCGAGGTTAGTATACTGTGCGCCTCTGTCTAACAGTGACACAGAAGTGATACCCGGGGTAAACCTACGATCTCCCATCCACTCATCAAGACTCCTCTTGAAGAGGGTCAATGAGGGACTCTGCCTAACCTGGACTGGGATTTTATTCCAGAGTGAAGGGAGCCTCTGGGTTATGAATCTGTCACAGCAGCAAATACTATTTATTACAGTGCTGATGTTCAAGTCTCTCAGCGTAGCTCGATGGGATTTGGATTTTCTGAGGTGCAGCATGTCCATTAATTCGGGTTGGACATGGCTTTATCGTCAGGCACAGATCGCCTCTGAACAGGCGGTATGCCACTGTGTAGAGCTGGAGTTTCTTTAACCGGGCAGCATATGGCATCTGTTTGAGCCCTTTGATCCTCTTGGTGAGGTACTTTTGGGGTCTTTCCAGTTGCTGCAGGTGTCTGGTAAGGTACATCCCAAAGGGCATTGTACTCAATTATGGGCCTGATGAGGGATGAGTAAAGAGGCACGATGACCTCCCTGATCTAGATGTGAATCCCTCCATGATTAGGTGGGCTATATAAAATGTTTTTCTAACCACTTTGGCCACGTGGTTGTCAAATAAGAGATTGCTATCAACTTGGGTCCCCAGGTCCCTAATTACTTCTTCTGTACTTAATGGATTACCACCTATGTGGTAATTTGTGGGCACTTTGTTTTTGCCAAAGGGGATGACTATACACTTTTTGGCATTTAGCTTGAGGCCATGGCTCTGGCACCAGTTGTCTGTTTCTATGAGGCCCTTTTGGAGGATGCTTGTGTTAGCTGGAGAGTCGACTATGGCGCCCAGTTTGCAGTCATCTGCGAACTTGGTCAGCCACAGTCCTTCCGTGTTGGCCTGTACCTCCGAGAAATATATACTGAACAAGAGAGGTCCCCAGGACTGAGCCTTGTAGGACACCACTTGTAACTGGTTTGGAGTCTGACATGGCTCCAGTAATTCTAACCATGTCGGTTCTGTCCTCGAGCCAGTTTGCAATCCATCTAGTGACATAGGGGTTTATATTTAAGCTGGTGAGCTTATCTATAATGCCCGAGTGGGGTATTGTATCGAAGGCTTTTGCGAGGTCCAGGTAGGCTGTGTAGACCACCTTCCCCTCGTCAATGGCCTTGGCGTCTGTTTCAAAGAAATCAACCAGGTTTAAGAGGCAGGATCTGCCCTTAACAAAGCCGAACTGGGTAGGATCCAGTGTCTGTAGGTCCCCAATATCTTTATTTATGAGGTCCATGATGATCCTTTCCATAGCTTTGCAGAGCAAGCTAGTCAGGCTTATGGGGTGATAGTTTCCAGGATCCGTTGAGGCACCACCTTTATGGAGAGGGACCACTGTTGCTGTACGCCACTCTTTGGGCACATATCCTGTAGTAAGGCTGAGATTGAACAGTAGTTTTATGTTTGGGTTTAGCTCTTCTTGGAGTTCATGTAGGACGCAGCCCGGGACACCATCTGGTCCCATTGATGCTGTGTTTTTTGCTTTGGAGAGGGCGGCACTTATCTAAGCATCTGAGATGTCAGGGGGGCAACACTCTGCTAGGATAGATATTTGCCCTTTTGGTGGGGGGGGGGGTTTGCGCTGAACCTGTCAGCTAGGATGTTGGCAATGTCTGTGGGTTCAGTGTATTATTTGTCATTTTGGACTAATTCTGAGCATATCTGGGAATTGCCACCCAGGTTCCTAACATAACTAAAGAAAGCCTTGTGATTATCCTTAGTGTCCTGTGCAATTTTTCTCTCGAAGCTGGCCTTAGACAATTTTATGAATGCCCGTAGTTTTTTGCTAATACTGATCAGTGATGCCTTCCCTTTTTGGGATTTTGCTCTATCATTTAGTAGCTTCCTCCTTCTATTGTATAGTTTGTTTATGGCTGGGGTCCACCAGACAGGACGTCTGCCTTTGGAGGATTGGGTCTTGGTTTTATTTGGGATCACATGATCCATGCATTCCCGAAGGTGTTCACAGAATGTGTTTATAGTTTATAAAGGATTCTGCGGTCTGGGCCGTATTTTCCAGAGGCCCGGGGGCTTTGAAGGATTCCACCTTGGATTTGAGGAGTGTGAAATTTGCTTTAGAGAAGTTTTTCACTGTGGTTTTCTGGGCAGGGGGTGGGGTCGGGATGTGAATATCCAGTGAGATTAGTTTATGGTCTGATCTTACCAGTGAGGGATACACTTCTGGTCTGGAGCACAGAGTCCCCATGCTGGTGATGATCAGGTCCAGTATGTTTTCCCCTCTTGTGGGAGTGGTAACAAGTTGTTCCATAGCATTTGAGTTTATAAATTCTAGGAACCTTTGGGCTAGGGTGATGGAGCTAGAGTAATGCTCCCAGTCTATGTTTGGGTAGTTGAAGTCGCCCAATATAATGGTGTTTGGAGAGACCTTCATATTTTCCAGTGTTCTCAGAAAGGCCGAGTGGGGTTCCAGGGTTTGGGAGGGTGGTCTGTAGCAGGCTATAAACTGGAAGGCAGTTTTACCCACTGTTAGTTGCACATGGATAGTCTCTGATGCTTCGTGCATATAGTATACTATACAGTATAGTATAGTATACTTTAGTTTCTGCACGAAATGTCCTGCCTGTTATATAGGTAAAATGAATAGACTATTGAAGGACAGAATTTTAGAACATACGAGAGATATTAGAAACCAAAAAGAAAGCAATGCATTAGCAATGCATGTGATGCAAGAAGGGAACACACACACTTAAGTTCCTGGTTCTCCATACAGTCCATAGAAATAAAAGAGGTGGAAATTTTACTAACAATACTGAAGCTTTGGAACAAGAATGGATTATTAAGTTCCAAGCAGACAGACCACCTGGCCTAAACTCTAAGGTTTCTTTAAAACCATTTCTCAGAAACAGGGCCTTGAAGCACTGATGCTCTAGTTATCTAGTATTTTTTATACTTTATTATATGGCTTTTAACATTGTACCTAGAAAATTTTAAAAATGTACCCCACATTCTATACAGCCTCTATGTGTTTTTTATATGTTTTTTTATATATTTTTATACATGTTTATATGTATATGTATATTTTTATACCTTAAGTATTATTATTTGGTGTATTGATTTTAACATGGAACTGATTGGTTGACACTATGATGCATTACTATTTAAATGAAGTTTTAACTGCTATAATTTGTCTGATGAAGCAGACAGGACTCTGCTAGAGCGCTCAAATTTTTTCTAAATAAAGAGTAATGTGCCATGTGCATCCAGCGAGTTTCATTTTCCTTACTGCTGCTTCTTTATTATCACTGGTTACTTCATCCAGAGTTGAAGACTTTATTCCTGTCAAATATATATTGTTCATATTTGCATTAATAAAGTACACTTTTGTACCTACCATAAATGTAGATGTTTGAGTGTATTCACTGCTGCAGTCATTACACTTGGGTTATCCTGCCGTCAGGTGGCCCGCAAGTCGGATAAGATGCAGCCGATGCCATTTTCTTCAGTTTTTCTTGCCCCAGATGTCAGGTGCCCCCAAATAGGTAGGCAATACATATTGCTAATAAAACATACATAAAAGGTAAAACCAACACCTTCAGTTACCAGCAAATACACCACATAGGTAGTATAGGGTCGAAAGGTATAGATAAGTCCCAGCTAAGAAAGAGGGGATGGAGGGAGGGTAACCTGGACGGCAGCAGTGCATACACTCGAACATCTACATTTACAGAAGGTACAAAACTGTACTATGTTCATCGTGTTTCACTACTGCAGTCATTACACTTGGGTTGAATCCCAAAGCTGAGGTAGGGTGGCTGGTTCTATAGAGGATTTGGGGTGGCTATGAGGCCCTGCAGCACTGCAGTGGCAAAGCCAGCTCTGGATTTAAAATAAAGAGGCAAGTGATAATGTTTGGTAAAGGTGTGCACTGAACTCCAACGTGCAGCTTCCAAGACATCTTTGGTAGGTACTCCTCTAAGGTAGGCAGTTGAAGTGGCTGTTGCCCTGGTGGAATGTGGCCTAATGTTGCTAGGTACAGTTTTCCCATGCTGTGTGTAGCAGAAAAGTACAGTTTTGTACCTACCATAAATGTAGATGTTCGAGTGCTAATACAGCTGCAGTCATAACAGATGGGTTCTCCTGCCGTCAGGTGGGTCCTCGGTCGGCCGAATTCCAAAGTCTAGGTCCGGCGTCAGTTGTCGTCGCTTCTTCCCTGACGTCAGTGAGACACGGGTATAAAAGAACCAGCCAACGCCATTTTCTTCAGTTTTTCTTGCCCCAGATGTCAGGTGCCCCCAGAAAGAAGGCAATACATAAATGTGTGTAATAAGGCAATGCAATATAATCAAAATACAGTAGTTGCAAGCAAATACACCATAAATGAATACCCCAATCAGGTTGTATGAGGAGGTGTTAGCCAATAGGCCTGTCCCAAGAGGGGAAGGAGGGAGGGAAACCTTGACTGCAGCTGTATTAGCACTCTAACATCTACATTTATGGTAGGTACAAAACTGTACTATGTTCATCATGCATACAGCTGCAGTCATAACAGATGGGTAGAATCCCAAAGCTAAGAAAGGGGTGGTAGGCACTAGGTGGAACTAGGAGAAGCCAGGATGCCCTGCAAGACTGCAGTGGCAAAGCCTGCTCCAGTTTTGGAGTATAATGGTAGGTGGTAGTGCTTGGAGAAGGGATGCACAGAACTCCAAGTGGCTGCTTCCAAGATATCTTTGGTACGAACTCCTCTGAGGAAAGCTGCAGAGGTAGCTGTGGCCCTTGTGGAGTGAGATCTGATGCCTGTAGGTACAGTGTTGCCATGAAAAGAATAGCAAAATCGTATGCAGTGGGCTATCCATTTTGAGATTGTCTGTCTGGAAATTGGCTTTCCTTGAGCTCCTACAGCATAGGATACAAAGAGCTGTTCTGATTTTCTGAAAGGCTTTGTTCTGTCCAAATAATAACGCAGTTGCCTGTGGATGTCCAAGGAATGTAATAATCTCTCCCCTTTGTTTTGAGGATTAGGATAAAAGGTAGGTAAGTGTATGGCCTGATTCAAAGCTACCCTGGATACCACTTTAGGCATAAAGGACGGGTTGGTTCGTAAAGAAACTCTGTCCTAATGGAAGATGATAAAAGGCTGCACAGCCATGAGAGCTTGTAGTTCTGAAAACTCTACAAGCTGAGGTAATAGCCAGAAGGAAAGCTGTTTTCCAGGACAAATATTGCAAATCTGATGAGGCAGCAGGCTCAAAGGGAGGCAAGGTCAGTTTTTCCAGAATGAAATTGAGATCCCAAGCAGGTATTGGTTGTTTCCTTGGGGGTCTTAGATTCTTAGCCCCTCTGAGGAACTGTCTTAAGAGAGGGTGAGAGAATAAGGGTGGATCAGTGTTGTATTCTGCAGAAATGGCTGAGGCATGGATTTTGATGGAGGAGAATGAAAGTCCACTGCTTAGCAGCTCAGCTAGATACTGTAGTATTTGAGGTAAATTCAGTTTTCCAGGATCCTGGCCCTTTTTCTCATTCCAGATACAAAACCGTTTCCATTTTGCGGAATAAGCTTTTCTAGTTGATGGCCTTCAGGCCTCCAAAATGACATCCTGCACCTCCTTGGAGAGTAGGGTCTGTTGTGATGCTAAGGAATCTTCCATGCGGCTAGATTGAGTGTTTTTAGCTGTCTGTGAAGAGTTTTGAAGCTGTGCTGAGTCAGGAGAAGAGGCATTAGAGACAGGGTCCATGGTGGGGAATGTGTCAGGCTCCTCAGGAGTGGGTACCAGTGTTGTCTTGGCCAGTCTGGAGCAATGAGAATCATCTTTGGTCTGTCTGCTCTGGTTTTCAATAGAACTTTGGGCAGCAGAGGAAGAGGTGGGAAGGCATAAATTGTCATTGATTTCCAACTGAAAGAGAGAGCGTCCACTCTCCAGGCCTTTGGATGGAAAATCCTTGAGCAGAATTTTGTCAATTGGTGATTTTTGTGGGAGGCAAAGAGATGTATGTCTGGCCTTCCCCATTCTTGGATTATTTCTGTAAAAACGTTTGGATGCAACTTCCATTCATGTGGATCTGTCATATTTCTGCTTAGGTTGTCTGCCAGCGTGTTTTCCTTGCCTGGCAAGTACTGTGCTTGTAGTTCGATTTGTAAGTCCATGGCCATGTTCCAAAGTGACATGGCCAGTCTGCATAGGGGGTATGAATGTGTTCCTCCCTGTTTGTTTATGTACCACATAAAGTACAGTTTTGTACCTACCATAAATGTAGATGTTCGAGGATCCACATTGCTGCAGTCCTAACTATTGGGTAGTCCGCTGTCCAGTCGGCCCGAATACCAAAGTATATGGCTGGCGTCGGTCAGGGCGCATTAGACTGACGTCAGTACGTCAGGGTACTAATGCGCATGACCGACGTCATATCCTCAGTCTTTTCTTGCCCCAGATGTCAGAAGACCCTAAAAAGACAAGGCCAAAACCAAAAACACCAAACATACCTGCACCAAAAATATGTACAATATATACAAAGGTACCAGAATATAATCTCACCTACAGAACCACCCCTAAACACAGAGGGGCAGGAGGGAGGGTAAATTGGACTGCAGCAATGTGGATCCTCGAACATCTACATTTATGGTAGGTACAAAACTGTACTATGTTCTTCATTCCACATTGCTGCAGACCTAACTATTGGGTAGAATCCCAAAGCAGAGGTAAGGGAGGCTGGCAAATCATAAGGAAGCAGGAGCTGATAACATGCCTTGCAAAATAGCTGTGGGAAAACCAGCCCTAGACTTAGAGTAGAGAGGAAGGTGGTAATGCTTAGAGAAAGTATGCACTGAACTCCAAGTAGCTGCCTCCAAAATATCCTTAGTTGCCACCCCCCTTAGAAATGCTGTTGAAGTGGCAGTAGCCCTAGTGGAATGAGGCCTAATCCCAGCTGGAATCTCCTTGTCATGATGGGAATAACAAAATGCAATGCAAAACCCAATCCACCTAGAAATAGTTTGTTTTGACACAGGCTTGCCCTGCGAACTCAAAGCAAAAGAAACAAACAACTGCTGAGACTGCCTAAAATCCTTAGTCCTGCTTAAATAATAGCAATTGCCTGTGTACATCTAAGGTGTGCAAAATCTTTTCCCCTTTATTTTGGGGATCTGCATAAAAAGTAGGCAAATGAATAGTTTGGTTTAAAGCCACACTAGAAACCACTTTAGGCATAAAGGAAGGATTAGTACGTAATGATACCCTATCCTTATGAAAAATCAAAAAAGGCTCAACCGCCATAAGGGCCTGCAACTCAGAAACCCTTCTAGCAGAAGTAATGGCCAAAAAAAAGCAGTCTTCCATGACAAGTATTTCAGTTCAGCAGTAGCCGAGGCTCAAAAGGTTGTAGAGTAAGTTTCTCCAACACAAAATTGAGGTCCCAAGCAGGAGTAGGAGCTCACGTGGGGTCTTATATTCTTTGCCCTCTAAGAAATTGCTTGAACAAAGGATGTGAAAACAATGGTGGGTCACAATCATAGTGAGCTGAAATTGCTGCAGCATGAACCTTAATAGAAGAGAAAGACAAACCTTTGTCCAATAACTCAGTAAGATATTGAAGAGCCACACTCAAATTAGGCTCAGAAATCTCCAAATTCTTTGCTGCAGTCCAAAATAAAAATCTCTTCCATTTTTCTCGTACACTTTCCTTGTACTAGGTCTTCTGGCTTCCATAATCACATTTAAAACTTGTTGAGGAAGCTGAGACCTGCTGTCTTTCAAAACAGAATATGCCAGGCTGTTAGATGAAGAGAGTGAAGCTTGACATTGAGCAGATGACCGTCCCTCTGAGACAACAGGTGTGGAATCAAGGGTAAAGGCCATGGAGGCTTCCTTACCAGACTCCTCAGTAATGGGTACCAGTGCTGCCGAGGCCAATCTGGAGCTATTAAAATCATCCTTGGCTTGTCTTGTCTGACCTTTAGAAGCACCTTTGGAAGAAGAGGCAGAGGTGGAAAAGCATACACATGAAGATTTTTCCAACTGAAAGAAAGAGCATCCACTTTCCAAGCTGTGTGATGAAATCCCTTCGTGCAAAACTTTGGCAGCTGGTGGTTTAGTGGAGAAGCGAACAGATCTATGTCTGGAGTTCCCCATGACACTGTCAATTTTTGAAATACATGAAGATCCAGTTTCCACTCGTGGGGATCCATGATTTGTCTGCTTAACACATCTGCTAAGGAGTTCTGTGCTCGGCAGAAACCTTGCCTGAAGAGTTAGTTGCAAACTGAGCAGTCTCCCATAAAATCATTGCTTGTCTGCACAATGGGTAAGAATGTGTTCCCCCTTGTTTGTTGATGTACCACATGACAGTTGTGTTGTCTGTTAGAATCAACACCTGCCCTGGAAGAAGTAACTCCTTGAAAGCAATTAATGCAAACTGGACTGCTAACATCTCTTTCATGTTGATATGTAGATGCTGTAGTCTGGCAGGCCACTTGTCTTGTATCCACTTTCCATTTAGATGAGCTCCCAAGCAATATCTGAGGCATCTGTCGTTAGAATCTGACTTGCCTCTGGCGGGTCACAGAGAGTCCCTTGTTTAGGTGACATTCCTGAGCCCACCACAAAAATTCCTTTTGAATGCAAGGTATTATTTGAATGACAGTGTCCAAATCCTGGCAGTGCTGTGTCCACAGATTTTGAGATACCATTGTAGCTTCCTCATATGCAGTTTGGCATTGGGAAGCACCAGAATACAAGATGCCATGAACCCTAAGGCTTGAAGGACTGTCCTTGCAGTCAGCCCGGACTGAAGAGATAGTTGATGGAAGTAACTGGAAAGATTCTTTTGTTTGTCCGGGGTTAAAAGGCCATCTGGGCTGCTGTATTCAGTCTCACACCCAGAAAGCACATGTCTTGAGAGGGTACTAGACTGGACTTTATTTCGTTCACAGAATACCCTAGGCATCTTAGCACTGCTATGACATATTCCAGATGCTGTAGAAGGTCTTCCTTTTCTTGAGCCAGAATCAGGCAGTCGTCCAAATAAGGATAGATTTGAATTCCTTTTAGCCTGAAGTAAGCTATCACTGGAGCCAGAACCTTTGTGAATACTCTGGGCAGTAGATAAGCCAAAGGGCAATGCAGAGAACTGATAATGAGAATTTCCAGCTCGAAAACGCAGATACTTCCTGCAACTTAGTCTTATTGGCACATGAAGGTAAGCTTCCTTGAGATCTAAAGTTACCATCCAGTGATCTTTGCCCAGCAGAGGTAAAAGCTGTTGTAACGTCAACATTTTGAACTTGGGAATGTCCAGATAAGTGTTGAGGATAGATAAATCCAGAATTGGTCTCCACGTGTTCCCCTTCTTTGGTACTAGGAACAGGCGAGAATAAAATCCTAGGCCCCTTTCTGGCACAGGAACCGACTGAATGGCCCCTATTTGGAGCAACAGAGAAATTTGCTTTTGAGCCTCTGTTCTTTGTAGAGGAGGAATGTCTGGCATGCCTTTGAAAGGAGGCAAGGTATGGAAATAAAACCTGTAACCGTGGTGAATAATATCCAGAACCCATCTGTCTTGGGTAATTAAATCCCAATTTTCTTTGAAAAGAGACAGCCTTCCTCCCAAAGGTGCTGCCAGGCGAGAATGTACTGGCAGCTGAAAAGGCAGGTCATTGGGTCTGCTTACGAAAGGACTGACCCCTGCCCTCACCAGAAGACTGAGCAGGGGAACTCCTGTCCTAGGCCTAAAGAACCTTGAGCTCTGCCCCTACCACGTCTAGACCTACCCCTAGACTGGGAATCATAAGCAGGATAAGTCCATCCCTTAGTAGGCCAATTTCTACTAAACTTGGAGGCTGCACCTGCAAAAATCCTTAACAGTTTGCATAGACTTAGCCTTGTCCTCCATTTTCTTTAAAACTGCTTCCACAGGCGAACCAAACAACACATCAGACTGCAAAGGAGCATCCAAAATCCTTGTTTTAACATGCTCAGCTAAATTCTGATCTCTCAACCAGGCATGCCTACGAAGAACAGAACCAGTGGCAGCCACCCTTGAGGAGGCCTGCACAGCATCAAAACCACACTGCAAGGAATGTTTACCCACCTGTTCAGACACATGAACTAAATCCTGCAACTCTTTACACTCAATACCTTCTGCCAGAGCATCCACCTTAGATTTCAATTGTGAAAGAAGGTAATTCTGATATTTTAACATGTGAAACTGACAATACAACGCCCTCATGGCTAAAGTGGAAGAAGTATACACTTTCTTTCCCCATCTATCCAAAGCCCTTGTCTCTTTATCAGGAGGAACAGGATTTTTAACAACAGAGGCCTTCACCCCTTTAGGCCCCTGAGAGACAGTTTCCGGGTCTGCCCTAGGACTCTTAAAAAGATACTTATGAGCTTCAGGCACCCTATAGTACCTATCCGGTTTAACTGGGGCAGGAGGCGAAGAATCAGGATTCAGGGAAGCCTCTGCAAAAACATCTTCCACCACATTCAGAACAGGAGGTATAGCTAAAGGCCTATGCTGGGGTAAAAACAGGAATTCCCTAAGCCTCTTCCTGGAATCAGAGAAATCCTGACCTTCCCATTTAAAATGCTCCCTCATGGAATGCAGGGTCTCTGAAAATGAAAAATCCTCAGGAGGGGAAGCTGATGGAGTAGAATCATCCACATCAGAATCAGAATAAGGAGGATACTCCTGCAAGTCTTCAGCCGAAGACTCAGAAGCCTCCGAACAGTGCTCAAAACTCTCAAACTCAGGTTCCACCCTAGGCCTCTTATCAGGAGGGGGCATAGAACCTCTAATCATAGTAATCAAATCCTCTGCCATTTTAAGCATATGTTTCTTAGGCAAAGAACCTGAAGCACTAGGAGAAACCCCCACTGAAGCGACACTTGGCCTGCCTCTCAAAGAAGCCTTGGAAACAGAGGGGGAGGCTCTAACCACCTTAGGAAGAGAGGGAAGAACAGCCACCTGAGAAGCCCCCTCAGCCTGGCCTACTTCCTGCGAGGATACATCCTGTAACAATAAAGTCTCTCCCTGAGACTCCAAAGAAACACCTGGCAGAACCTCCGGCTCCACTGAGCCTTCTAAAGAACCGACGTCAGGAACTGTCGGTTCTTCCACTCTAGGCTTAGCTGCTTTGTCCTTGCGCTTTTTGCCCGAAGCGGGCGTCGGAGCATCCGGCGGAATTTTATAATTACAACGCTTCCCAAAAACTAACCTGGCACAGTCTAACCTTCTCTTAATAGTGCGTTTGTTAAATCTAGCACAAGAGCAGCATCCAACAACGTCGTGCTCAGGCCCTAAACAAGGAATACACAAAGTATGGTAATCCCTATGAGGTATCTGTTTCCCACAAGAAATACAGTTATTCACTTTTTCTGACATCCGGTTAAATACTGAGGCAAGAAAAACCAAAATATTCCCCAACGGGGTACTTAGCCAACTTTGATTCGGTCTGAAACTCTGACTTCAGAAACTTTCAGAACGCCAACCTGCACTCGCAAAATTGCTTCTGCATCGGACCATGCGGCAAAAAAGACTGAGGATATGACGTCGGTCATGCGCAATAGTACCCTGACGTACTGACGTCAGTCTAATGCGCCCTGACCGACGTCAGCCATATACTTTGGTATTCGGGCCGACTGGACAGCGGACTACCCAATAGTTAGGACTGCAGCAATGTGGAATGAAGAACATCTGTGGTGTTGTCAGTTCTTATCAATAGTTGACCTGGTTGCAGAAGGTCTTTGAAAGCTATAATTGCATTTATTACTGCTAGCATTTCCTTTTGTTTGATGTGAAGTTGCTTTTCTTTTTGGGACTATTTGCCCTGAATGCACCGATCTGTCATGTGCGCCCCCCAAGCGTAGTCCGAGGTGTCTGTTGTGATGACTTCATTTGCTTGAGGCTTGCTGAATGGAAGACCTGTGTTTGTTTGGCATGCTTGAGCCCACCACAGAAATTCCTTTTGTAGACATGGAATTAGTGGTATTATTGTTTCCAAACTGTGGCTGTGTTGAGACCATAGGTTTTTCAGGTACCACTGAAGTTTCCTCATATGCAGCATTGCACATGGGATTAGTAAGATGCAAGATGCCATAAATCCCAGAGCCTGCAGGATTTTCCTTGCAGTCAGCCTGGTGCAATTTGCTAGTGCTCTGAAGTATTGCGTTAGTTGCCCCTGCTTCTCTGGCGTGAGGTAGGCCATCTGGGTGCTTGTGTCCAAGTTGGCACCCAGGAAAATTATCTTCCGAGAGGGTATTGGCCTTGATTTCTCTTTGTTGAGTGTGTATCCCAGAGTTCAACAACATTATTACATAAGCCAGATGTTTCAGAAGACTGTGCTTGCTGTCCGCTTGGATCAGGCAGTCGTCCAAATAGGGGTATATTTGTATCCCCTTGAAGTCTGTAGTAGGCAATTACTGATGCCAGGCATTTCATGAATACTCTGGGCGCAGTAGATAAGCCAAAGGGCAATGCAGAGAATTGATAAGTTGAACCTGCAAGAAATCTGAGGTATCTTCTGCAATTTTGTCCGATTGGAACATGCAGGTATGCCTCCTTGAGGTCCAATGTTACCAGCCAAGACTCCTTGCCCAGCATGGGAAGAAGCTGCTGTAGAGTGAGCATCTTGAATTTTGAGTGCAGTAGAAATGTGTTTAGGATGGATAGATCCAAAATAGGTCTCCAATCTTTTCCCTTCCTTGGTACCAGGAATAGTCTGGAATAAAAACGTTGACCTTGTTAGATGCGGTACCTCTTGAATAGCTTTCATGTCTATGAGATCTGTAATTTGCCTTTATGCCTCTGCCCTTTGATTGTGTGGCAGGTTTGGCATGCCTCTCATTTTTGGAAGGGTGTGAAAATGGAATCTGTAGCCTCTGTTTATAATGTCCAGGATCCATTTGTCTTTTGTGACAATATGCCAATTTTTTGAAAATAATGCCAGTTTTCCTCCTAAGGGGGCTGCCATTTGAGTCTTGCTTGGCATGCAAAGGGGAAAGTCATTGGGCTTGCTTTCTGATTGATTGCGAGTTATCCTCACCACCTCTTTGTGTAGGAGCTTGCCATTGTCTGCCTCTAAACGATCCTTGGGATTGTCCTCTGCCTCTCGGGCGCCTGAATCTACCTCTTTGGGGTCTGCCCGTGGCTGGAAAGGACTAATTTTTGGAAGGCCAATTTCTACTGAAACGTGGGGGTTGCACCTGTAGAAAATCTTTCACAGTTTGCATTGATTTAGCCTTTTCCTCCATTTTCCTTAATACCTCCTCAGCATTAGCACCAAATAATACATCCTTTTGTAGAGGGGCATCTAGTAATTTAGCTTTGACATGATCAGGCAAGGTTTGTTCTTTGAGCAAGGCATGTCTACGTATAACTGAACTTGTAACAGCAGCTCTACATGAGGCCTCTAGAGCATCAAAACCACATTGTAAGGTATGCTTACCCACTTGTTCTGCACTATGTACCAAATCCTGCAACTCCTTCAAGTCTGGTTGTTCAGGTTGTGACATTTTACTTTTCAATTGTGATAACAAAAACTGTTGATATTTTAGCATATGGAACTGACAGTTTAAGGCCCTCGTGGTTAAAGTAGCCGAGGTATATACCTTTTTCCCCCCACCTTTCTAAGGATCTGGAATCTCTCTCGGAAGGTAATGGATTTTTAGCAGTGGAGGCCTTAATTCCCTTGGGGCCCTGTGAGATGGTTTCTGGGTCAGCAGCATGGCTTTTGTATAGAAATTGGTGTGAGTCAGGAACCCTGTAGTACCCGTCAGGCTTGACTGGGGCTGGAGGCAGAGAATCCAGGTTAAGGCAGGACTCCGAGTAAACATCATCTAGGATGTCCAAGACAGGTGGTATAGCCAGAGGCCTGTGCTGAGGTAGCAAGAGAAATTCCCTAAGCCTTTTCTTGGAATCTGAATAATCTTGGCCTTCCCAGTGGAAGTGTTCCCTTAAGGTATGCAAAGTTTCCCCAAATGAGTAATCCTCTGGGGGGGATACAGAAGGAATGGACTCCTCTGCATCAGAGTCTTCAAAAGGGGAGTAAGAATGTGCCTGATCATCGGAGTGCTCTGAAATAATGGAGCCCTGATCAGAGGAGGGGGATTCTTCCTCCACTCTGGGCCTTTTGTCCGGTGGGGGTTGAGAACCCCTGATAAGAGTAATTAAATCCTCAGCCATTTTAAGCATCTGTTTTTTAGGCATGGGGCCTGGAGATGGGCCCTGTGTAGCTTGTCTCTAAGAATGCATGGCTGCTTTAGACTTAGTGAAAGCCTTGATGGAAAAAGAAGAGGATGGTCTGAAGACACCTTGAGTGGAGGTAGACCTGTCCACATTTTGAGGTTCAATGCCAAGAGTGGTTTCGGTATCTCTAGGCGGGGTGTGGGCCGAGGAGCCTGCGACCTCGGGCACAGGAGACACAGCCAATGAAGTGTCGTCGGTAGTCAGGGGCTGCGTATGCACCTCGCTGAGAACCGGACCACGTGTAGTCAAGCTTTGGAGTGGTGTCGGTAGAGGCCGCGGACCTCGTGTGTCGGTCCTTATCTTTGCGTTTTTTAGACAAAACTGGAGTCAGAGTATCCGACGACATAATATAGTTAAATGTTTTTCCAAAATAATGCTGGGCGAACTCCACCCGACGCTTAATGGTGTGTTTGTTGAATGTAAAACAAAAGCGACAGACCGAGATGTCATGGTCTGGGCCTAAACAAGGTATACAGGGGGAATGGAAATCCTTATGCGGTATTTGCTTCCCACATGAAATACAATTATTAACTTTGTCTGACATCGGTCTGAGGCAAGAAAAGTTTCCCCAACGGGGTACTTAGCTTTCAAGAAGACTTCGGTTTCAAAATTTTCGTAAATTTCAGGAGCTGGCCGACTGGCACTTGCGAACTGCTTCTGCTTCGGGCACCGCGCGGCAAGAAAGACTGAAGAAAATGGCGTCGGCTGATTCTTTTATACCCCTGTCGCACTGACGTCAGGGAAGAAGCGACGACAACCGACGCCGGACCTAGACTTTGGAATTCGGCCGACCGAGGACCCGCCTGACGGCAGGAGAACCCATCTGTTATGACTGCAGCTGTATGCACGATGAACATCGGATACAGTGTCCTATCCACTTTGAAATGGTCTGCTTTGAAATAGCCTTTCCCTGTGATCCTGCAGCATATGCTGCAAACAATTGCTCAGTTTTCCTGAAAGCTTTTGTTTTGTCCAAGTAGAAACGTAACTGTCTGTGCAAATGAATGCAGAAGTCTCTCCCCTTTATTCTGGGGATTTGGATAAAAAGTTGGCAAATGAATAGTTTGGTTAAGAGCCACACTGGATACCACCTTTGGCATAAATGAAGGGTCTTTTTCTTAAAGAAACCCTGTCTTGGTGAAAAATTATGAAAGGCTCCACTGCCATTAGTGTCTGTTACTCTGAGACTCTTCGTGCGGAGGTTATTGCCAGAAGCAGAACAGTTTTCCATGACACATTTTACTTCTGCTGAATAGGCTGGCTCAAAAAGAGGTAAAGTTAGTTTTTCCAAGACAAAATTGAGGTCCCAAGTTGGTGTTGGTGCTCTCCAGGGCGGTCTAATGTTTTTAGCCCCTCTGAGGTACTGTTTTAGCAATGGATGAGAGAAAATAGGAGGATCTATGTTGTAATGAGCAGAGATGGCAGAGGCGTGGATCTTAATGGATGAAAAGGATAGGCCTTTGTCCAGCATCTCAGTTAAGTATTGTAATATCTGAGGAATATTTGGGACAAGAGGGTCAAAGCTTTGAGCCTGGTTCCAGGCACAGAATCTCTTCCACTTTTCTGAATAGGATTTCCTGCTGCTAGGCCTCCTGGCCTCCAAAATGACATCCATAACAGCATTAGAGAGAGGTGTTGTCTGCTTGACTAAGGAATCTGCCATGCAGCCAGGTTTAAGGTTTTGAGCTGGCTGTGCAAGATCTGATTGTTTTGTTGAGTCAGAAGATGCGGAATTTGAGGTAAAATCCATGGTGGGTCTTGAGCTAAGTTCTTTAAGATTGGGTACCAGTGCTGGTGTGACCAGGCTGGGGCAATCAGGATAATTTTTGGCTTTTCTTGTCTGGCTATTAGGAGTACCCTTGAAAGTACTGGTAGTGTTGGGAAGGCATAAACTTTTAGGCTTTCCAGCTGAACGAGAGAGCATCCACTTTCCATGCTTGTGTGTTGTAAGTCCTTGTGCAGAATTTCTGTAGTTGGCAATTCATTGGGGAGGCAAAAAGATCTATGCCTGGGCTTCCCTCATTTTTGTGTTATCATGCTGAATACTTGTGGATTTAATTAACACTCGTGAGGATCCATGATGTTTCTGCTTAAGTCGTCTGCCAGAGTATTTTTCTTTCCTGGCAGGAATTGTACTTGCTTATGAACTTGATAGGTTAGAGCTGTGTTCCACAAGGTCATGGCTTGTCTGCATAGGGGATAAGAATGAGTGCCCCCTTGCTTATGCACCACATAACTGTGGTGTTGTCTGTCTTTAATAATAGTTGTCCTGGATGCAGAAGGTCCTTGAAAGCTGTTAGGGCATTTTGTACAGCTAGCATCTCTTTTTGATTGATGTGAAGATGCATTTGGTCTGCGGCCCACTTGCCCTGAATACATTTTCCTGCCATGTGTGCTCCCCAGGTGTAATCCGAAGCATCTGTTGTTAGTGTCTGCCTGGTTGTGGGTAGAGTGAAAGGCTGTCCCTTGTTGTGGTGACATGCCTGTGCCCACCATCGAAACTCCTGTTGTAGGCAGGGAATAAGTGGTATTACTGCTTCCAAACTGTGACAGTGTTGAGTCCAAACACTTTTTAGGTACCACTGTAATTTCCTCATATGCAGTCTGGCATATGGCATTAGTAGTATGCAGGATGCCATGAACCCCAAGGCCTGCAGAATTTTTCTTGCAGGGAGTTGGGTTTTTGTTGCCATCAATTGTAAGTCAGTTGTCCTTGCCTGTCTGGTGTGAGATAAGCCACCTGGGCCGTTGTATTTAAGCTGGCACCCAGGAATATTATCTCTTGTGAGGGCACTAGTTTTGACTTCTTTTCGTTTACTGTGTACCCCAGGCAAATTAGCAATCTTTTTACAAACGCCACATGCTTTAGAAGAATGTCCTTGCTCTCTGCTTGAATAAGGCAGTTGTCCAGGTATGGATATATTTGAATTCCTTTTTGTCTGTAAAATGCAATTAATGGTGCCAGGCATTTTGTGAAGACCCTGGGCACAGTATATAAGCCAAAGAGCAGTGCAGAGAATTGGTAATGCATTGATCCAGCTATGAATCTGAGGTATTTTCTGCAATTTTGTCTGATAGGGACATGCAGGTATGCCTCTTTGAGGTCCAAAGTAACAAGCCAAGCCTTCTTGCCAGGCATGGGAAGAAGCTGCTGTAGTGTCAACATTTTGAATTTCGGAACATCCAGGTCAGTATTTAGAGTAGAAAGGTCCAGTATGCGTCTCCAGACTTTGTCCGTTTTGGGGACCAGGAAAAGTCTTGAGTAAAATCCTTGTCCTTGTTGTGGCACTTTTTGAAATGGCTCTCATGTCCATGAGGGCTGTAATTTGTTTTTGTGCCTCTGCCCATTGATTTTGTGGCAGGTCTGGCATTCCTTTTAGCCTTGGTAGAGTGTGAAAGTGGAACCTGTAACCTTGAGACACAATATTCAGAACCCATTTGTCTTGGGTGATTATATGCCAATTTTGTGAAAAAAGTGCTAGTTTCCCCCCTAAGGAAGCTGCCAAAAGGTAAGTGCTTGGCATTTGAAGGGGGAAGTCATTGGGACCGTTTCCTATAAGGTTGTGACTTGTCTTCCCCTCCTTTTGGGGTTGGGGGTTGAAGCACCCCACGGTCATGGTCTGTAAGAGCCTTGGGGCTGAGATCTGCCTCTTGGGCGTCTGTATCTGCCTCTTTGTGGTCTGTCTGACACTGGAAAGGACCAATTTTTTGAAGGCCAATTTCTGCTAAATCGAGGTGGCTGTACCGGTAAGAAATCCTTCACTGTTTGCATAGATTTTGCCTTATCCTCCATTTTCTTTAATACCTCTTCTGCCTTAACACCAAATAAAATATCCTGCTGTAAAGGAGCATCCAATAATTTTGCCTTAACATGATCAGGTAAACCTTGTTCTTTTAACCAAGCATGCCTTCGAATCACAGATCCTGTAACTGCTGCTCTACAAGAAGCCTCTAATGAATCAAAACCACATTGCAGAGTATGTTTGCCCACTTGTTCAGCTGCATGCAATAAATCCTGCATTTCCTTATAGTCAGGATGTTCTGAACTTGTAAGCATTTTTTGTTTTAACAGAGACATTAAATATTATTGGTATTTAAGCATGTGAAACTGGCAATTTAAAGCCCTCACTGCTAAAGTTGCAGAAGTGTAAACTTTCTTTCCCCATCTGTCTAATGCTCTAGAATCCCTGTCAGAGGGAACTGGATTTTTAGCCGTGGAAACCTTTACCCCTTTGGAACCCTGGGAAATAGTTTCTGGGTCAGCAAAAGGGTTTTTATAAAGAAATTTGAGAGGGTCAGAGACTCTGTAGTACCGGTCTGGCTTGACTGGAGCAGGGGGCAAAGAATCAGGATTTAAACTTGATTCAAAGAACACATCATCCACAATATCTAACACTGGCAGAACAGCATGGGGCCTGTGCTGAGGCAATAAAATAAAGTCTCTGAGTCTTTTCTTGGATTCTGAGTAATCCTGGCCCTCCCAATGGAAATGCTCCCTCATGGTATGTAAAGTTTCCCCAAAAGAGTAATCCTCAGGAGGAGAGGCTGAAGGAATTGATTCTTCAGCATCAGAGTCCTCATAGGGGGGTAAAGAGTATCCCTGGTCTGAAGAGGAATCAGAAGAAATGCAAACCTGGTCAGAGGAATCATAGTCTGTATTCTGCCTAGGCCTTTTATCAGGAGGGGGATGGGAACCCCTGATCAGAGTAATTAAGTCTTCGGCCATTTTGAGCATCTGTTTTTTAGGCATGGAGGCCTGTCTAGGTGAATGCTGTACTTGCTTCTTTGTCTTTAATGGAGTTTTAGACTTGGCTGTAGTTTTGATGGTAAGCTGTGAAGGTCTGAAAAAGTACAGTTTTGTACCTACCATAAACGTAGATGTTCGAGTGGTTATGCTGCTGCAGTCATCACACTTGGGTTATCCTGCCGTCAGGCGGTCCCACAGTCGGCCTGAATTCCAAAGCCTTGGTCCGGCGTCGGTTGTCGTCGCTTCTTCCCTGACGTCAGTGCGGCAGGGGTATAAAAGAGGCAGCAGATGCCATTTTCTTCAGTTTTTCTTGCCCCGGATGTCAGGTGCCCCAAACTGAGAAGGCAAAATAAGAAGCTTGCAAAAAGTACAGTTTTGTACCTACCATAAATGTAGATGTTCGAGTGTTCACCCTGCTGCAGTCATCACACTTGGGTTATCCTGTCGTCAGGCAGTCCCGCAGTCGGCCGGATTTCCAAAGTCTTGGTCCGACGTCGGTTGCTGTTGCCTCATCCCTGATGTCAGTGCGCCAGGGGTATATATATTGCAACAGACGCCATTTTCTTCAGTTTTTCTTGCCCCAGATGTCAGGTGCCCCCAAAAAGGTCATCCAAATTAGTACCAAAAGGTGAGAACACTGTACAAACAAAAACCCTTCAGCTATAAGCAAATACATCAGTAAGGCATAGCAAAGATTTAGCCAGTAGATCTGAGGGGTTGGAGGGAGGGTAACCTGGACTGCAGCAGGGTGAACACTCGAACATCTACATTTATGGTAGGTACAAAACTGTACTATGTTCATCGTGTTACCCTGCTGCAGTCACCACACTTGGGTTGAGTCCCAAAGCTAAGGTAGGGTGGAGGCATTATAGAGGGTTAGAGGAGGCAATGAGGCCCTGCAGAACTGCAGTGGCGAAGCCTGCCCTGGACTTAGAATAAAGAGGTAAGTGGTAGTGTTTGGTGAAGGTGTGTACAGAACTCCAAGTTGCAGCTTCTAAAATTTCCTTGGTAGGAACCCCCCTGAGAAAGGCTGTACAGGTAGCTGTTGCCTTGGTAGAGTGGGATCTAATGGTAGGAGGAACTGGCTTCCCATGATGGGTATAGCAGAATCGTATGCAATGGCCTATCCATTTAGAAATGATTTGCTAGGATATGGCCCTCCCTTGAGAAGGTGTAGCATAGGAAACAAAGAGCTGGTCAGTTTTTCTGAAAGCCTTGGTTTTATCCAAGTAGTATCGAAGCTGCCTGTGAATATCCAAGGAATGCAGGAGTCTCTCACCTTTGTTCTGTGGATTGGGGAAGAAAGTGGGTAGATGGATGGTTTGATTTAAAGCTACACTGGAAACCACCTTAGGCATGAAGGAAGGATTAGTTCGTAGAGAAACTCTGTCTTGATGAAAAATGAGGAAAGGTTCCACTGCCATAAGTGCCTGTAATTCTGAAACTCTCCTAGCAGAAGTTATTGCCAGGAGTAGGGCAGTCTTCCAAGATAGGAACTGAAGGTCTGCAGAAAAAGCTGGTTCAAAGGGAGGTAGCGTTAGTTTTTCCAGAACAAAGTTGAGGTCCCATGTTGGTGTAGGAGCTCTTCTAGGTGGTCTGTTTTTTGCCCCTCTGAGGAACTGCCTTAGGACTGGATTTGAAAATAAAGGTGGAGTCATGTCGTAGTGAGCTGAAATAGCGGAAGCATGGATTTTAAATGAGGAGAAGGAAAGTCCTTTATGCAACATCTCAGCTAAATACTGCAGAATGTGAGGCATATGAGGCTGAGTTGTGTCTTGGCCTTTAGCTTGGTTCCGAGCAGAAAACCTTTTCCATTTGTCTGAGTAAGCCTTCCTGGTGCTTGGCCTCCTGGCTTCTAGAATAACATCCAGTACTACTTGTGAAACAGGGGCTGGTTGGCTGCTTAATTGATTTGCCATGCAGCCAGGTTTAAGGTTTTGATCTGGCTGTGTAGAATCTGCTTGTCTTGCTGTGTGAGCAAATGAGGTATTTCAGGCAATATCCATGGTGGGCTGTGAGCCATATTCTTCAATAGCGGGTACCAGTGCTGGCGTGGCCAGTCTGGGGCTATGAGAATCATTTGAGGTTTCTCCTTTTTGACCTTCAAAAGAACCTTTGTGAGAAGAGGTAATGGAGGAAAGGCATATGCCGTCAGGTTTTTCCAACTGAAGGAGAGAGCGTCCACTTTCCAAGCTTGATGGTGGAATGTCCTTGTACAAAATTTGGTCAGCTGGTAGTTTTGAGGACTGGCAAACAGGTCTATATTTGGTAGGCCCCATCTTTGAGTTATCATTGCAAATATTTGTGGGTCTACCTTCCACTTGTGGGGATCTTTGATGTTTCTGCTTAGGTCGTCTGCCAATGTGTTTTTCTGTCCTGGCAGGAAGTGAGCTTGTAACTGGACTTGGTATGTCAGAGCTGTGTTCCATTAGATTATTGCTTGCCTGCAAAGAGGGTAGGAATGTGTGCCCCCTTGTTTATGTAAAACATTACTGTGGTGTTGTCCGTCTTTATTGCCAGTTGTCCAGGCTGTAGTAGATCCTTGAAGGCTGTCAGAGCTTTCTGTACAGCTAGCAACTCTTTTTGGTTTATGTGCAGTTTTTTTTGTTCTGCAGTCCATAGGCCTTGAATGCATTGCCCTGCCATGTGTGCCCCCCAGGCATAATCTGAAGCATCTGTTGTGATAGTTTGCCTGGGTGGGGGCAAGGTGAAAGGCTGACCCTTGTTGAGGTGACATGCCTGTGCCCACCATAGAAATTCCTGTTGAAGGCAGGGAATGAGAGATATCACTGTGTCCAAGCTGTGGCTGTGTTGAGACCATACGCTTTTTAGGTACCATTGTAATTTCCTCACATGCAGTTTTGCAAATGGTATTATCAGAATGCAAGATGCCATGAAGCCCAAAGCCTGCAGAATTTTTCTTGCAGTTAATTGGGTCTTTGTTGCCATTGTCTTGAAATATTGAGTCAGTTGTAATTGCTTGTCTGGTGTAAGATAAGCCTTCTGGGCCGTTATGTCCAAGCTGGCACCCAGGAATGTCATTTTTTGTGAGGGTACTAGATTTGACTTATTTTCGTTTACCCCAGACAATTTAGTAGATGCTTCACAAAAGCCAGATGTTGTAAGAGAATGTCTTTTCTTTCTGCTTGGATGAGGCAGTCGTCCAGATATGGATATATTTGAATTCTTCCTTGTCTGCAGTATGCAATTACTGGTGCCAGGCATTTTGTGAATACTCTGGGCGCAGTAGATAAGCCAAAGGGCAGTGCAGAGAATTGATAATGGGTTGAACCTGCAATGATACGGCGGTATCTTCTGCAACTTTGTCTGATAGGGACATGCAGGTATGCCTCCTTGAGGTCCAGCGTTACCAGCCATGCTTCCTTGCCCAACATGGGAAGTAGCTGCTGTAGTGTTAGCATCTTGAATTTGGGAACTTGTAAGTAAGTGTTTAGAATTGAAAGGTCCAGAATTGGTCTCCAAGCATTTTCTTTTCTGGGTACTAGGAAGAGTCTTGAGTAAAATCCTTGGCCTTGCTCTTGAGTTGGTACCCTTTGAATGGCTCTCATGGCCATGAGAGCTGTAATTTGCTTTTGAGCCTCTGCCCTTTGATTTTGTGGCAGGTTTGGCATTCCTCTTTTTATTGGCAAGGTGTGAAAGTGGAATCTGTATCCTCGTAAAATTATGTCTAGGACCCATTTGTCCTTTGTGACCATGTGCCAGTTTGTCTGCAAATAGTGCTAGTTTTCCCCCCAGGGGGGCTGACAAAAGAACTTTGTTTGGCCAGCTGAGGTGCAAGTCATTGAGTTTGCCTTCTGGTGGGTTGAAACCTGTCTTCTCCTCCCTTCTGGGTTGGAGTGCCCCATTGGCGAGGTTTATATTGAGCTTTTGGTTGCCCTTGGGCGCCTGTATTTACCCCTCTGAGGCCTGTCAGTGGCTGGAAAGGACAAATTTTTTGTTGGCCAGTTTCTGTTGAAGCGAGGGGGTTGTACCTGTAGGAAATCTTTGACTGTCTGCATTGATTTTGCCTTATCTTCCATTTTCTTTAAAACTTCTTCTGCTTTAACACCAAAAAGAACATCCTGCTGTAAAGGGAGCATCTAGTAGTTTTGCTTTAACATGATCAGGCAGACTTTGTTCCTTTAACCAGGCATGCCTACGTATAACTGATCCAGTGACAGCTGCTCTGCAGGAGGCCTCCAAAGAATCAAACCCACATTGTAAGGTATGTTTGCCCACCTGCTCGGTGGCATGCAACAAATCCCGTACTTCTTTCAATTCAGATTGTTGAGGAAGGGTTGTTATCTTTTGTTTTAACTGAGAGATCAGAAATTGCTGATACTTAAGCATATGAAATTGACAGTTTAGAGCTCTCATAGCTAAAGTGGCTGAGGTGTAAACCTTTTCCACCCATCTGTCTAGTGCTCTTGAATCCCTTTCAGAAGGTACTGGATTTTTAGCCATGGAAGCCTTAGCCCCCTTGGGACCCTGGGAGATAGTCTCTGGGTCAGCTACTGGGCTTTTGTAAAGAAATTTGTGGGAATCAGGTACTCTGTAGTATCTGTCAGGCTTGGCCGGGGCAGGAGGCAGACAGTCAGGGTTGAAACTGGATTGTAAATAGAGATCATCCACAATGTCAAAAAAAGGAGGGATGGCTAGAGGTCTGTATTGGGGGAGTAAAAGAAACTCTCTGAGCCTTTTCTTGGAATCAAAGTAATCCTGACCTTCCCAGTGAAAATGTTCCCTCATAGTGTGTAAAGTTTCCCCAAAAGAGTAATCTTCTGGAGGGGAAGCTGAGGGAATAGAGTCCTCAGAATCAGAATCTTCATAAGGAGAGAAGGAATAGTCTTGGTCCTCAAGAGGAATCCGAAGAAATAGACAGTTGTTCAGAGGAAGCAGATTCTTCCTCTTGTCTAGGCCTTTTGTCAGGAGGAGGCTGAGAACCCCTGATAAGAGAAATCAAATCTTCAGCCATCTTGAGCATCTGTTTCTTTGGCATAGGGCCTTGAACAGGAGACTGAAGTGAAGCCTTTTTCGATTTGGAAGGAGTCTTAGATTTGGAAAACGTTTTGACTGTAAGAGTCGTACCGATGGCGTTTCAGAACTACAGACGTCCTTGGAAGGTAAATCGTCGGTAGGGCCTTAAGTAAAAGGCTGCGTCGGCCTAGTACATTCCGTCAAAATATCCGTAGCGATCTCGGGTTCCTCAACTGCGGTAGTCAGAGGTTGCGTCGGAGCCTCACTGATAACCGAAGGCCGGAGACAGGATCAACCGAGGCCTCGGAATCGGGCTTAGGCCTGGTATATCTTTATCCCTGTGTTTTTTGTGCACGCCAGTAGTCGGTAGCTCCGACGGCATGTTATAATTAAATTTTCTGCCAAAAAAGTGTTGTGCGAAATCAAATAGTCTTTTAATAGTACATTTATTAAATCTAGCACAAAAACGACAAGAAGTGACGTCGTGATCAGGGCCTAGGCAGGGTATGCAATAAGAATGAAAATCCTTATGAAGTATTTGCTTCCCACAAGAAATACAATTGTTAACTTTTTCTGACATCGGTTTGAGGCAAGAAAAGTTTCCCCAACGAGGTACTTAGCTTTATAGAAGACTTCTGTCTGAAATTCGAAAATCTCAGGAGTCGGCCGACCGGCACTTGCGAACTGCTTCTGCTTCGGGTACCCCGCGGCAAGAAAGACCGAAGAAAATGGCGTTGGTTGCAATATATGTACCCCTGGCGCACTGACGTCTGGGATGAGGCGACAGCAACCAACGTTGGACCAAGACTTTGGAAATCCGGCCGACTGCGGGACGGCCTGACGACAGGATAACCCAAATGTGATGACTACAGCAGGGTAACACGATGAACATCTGCGGTAGTCAGAGGCTGCGTAGGAGCCTCATTGATAACCGGAGACCGGATCAACCGAGGCCTCGGAATCGGGCTTAGGTCTGGGCTGTCGATCCTTATCCCTGCGCTTTTTGTGCACTCCGGTAGTCGGTAGCTCCGACGGCATGTTATAATTAAATTTTCTGCCAAAAAAGTGTCGTGCGAAATCAAATCGTCTTTTAATAGTACGTTTATTAAATTTAGCACAAAAACGACAAGTGACATCATGATCAGGGCCTAGGCAAGGTATGCAATAAGAATGAAAATCCTTATGAGGTATTTGCTTCCCACAAGAAATACAATTGTTAACTTTTTCTGACATCGGTCTGAGGCAAGAAAAATTTCCCCATTGGGGTACTTAGCTTTATAGAAGACTTCGGTCTGAAATTCGAATTCGAAAATCTCAGGAGTCGGCCGACCGGCACTTGCGAACTGCTTCTGATTCGGGCACTGCGCGGCAAGAAAGACTGAAGAAAATGGCATCGGTTGCAATATATATACCCCTGGCGCACTGACTTCAGGGATGAGGCGACAGCAACTGACGTCGGACCAAGACTTTGGAAATTCGGCCGACTGCGGGACCGCCTGACGACAGGATAACCCAAGTGTGATGATTGCAGCAGGGTAACACGATGAACATCATACCTTAGTGCAAAACAATGGTACTAGTTGTAAGCAAATACACCATATAGACATGCATCCCAAAGGTTGAAGTACATGAAGGTATAAGAAAAGCCTTGTTAGGTAGAGGGGATGGAGGGAGGGTAACCTGGACTGCAGCAGCATAACCACTCGAACATCTACATTTATGGTAGGTACAAAACTGTACTATGTTCATCGTGCTATGCTGCTGCAGCCATCACACTTGGGTAGAGTCCCAAAGCTATGGTTGGGTGGTAGGAGCTAAACTGGGTTAGGTGCAGCTAAAATGCCCTGCAGAACTGCAGTGGCAAACCCAGCTCTGGATTTTGAGTATAGAGGAAAGTGGTAATGCTTGGTGAAGGTGTGCACTGAACTCCAGGTAGCTGCCTCCAGAATGTCCTTTGTTGGGACTCCTCGGAGGAAGGCTGCTGAGGTTGCTGTAGCCCTGGTGGAGTGAGACCTAATACTAGCAGGCACTGCTTTCCCGTGGTGTGAGTAGCAAAAGCGGATGCAATGTGCTATCCATTTGGAGATGGTCTGTTTTGAAATAGCCTTTCCTTCTGAGCCTGGTGCATAGGATACAAGGAGTTGGTCAGATTTTCTGAAGGCCTTTGTCTTGTCCAAATAGTAACGTAACTGTCTGTGAATGTCCAAAGAGTGAAGGAGTCTTTCTCCTTTATTCTGTGGGTTTGGATAAAAGGTGGGCAAATGTATGGTCTGATTGAGAGCCACACTGGATACTACCTTTGGCATGAAGGAAGGGTTGGTGCGTAAAGATACTCTGTCCTGATGGAAAATGATGAAAGGTTCCACTGCCATAAGTGCCTGCAGTTCTGATACTCTGCATGCTGAGGTGATAGCCAGCAGCAGGGCTATTTTCCATGACAAGTATTGAAGCTCTGCTGAAAAGGCTGGTTCGAAAGGAGGAAGTGTTAACTTTTCCAGAACAAAATTTAGATCCCAAGTTGGAGTTGGTGGTTTTCTGGGGGGGGGGGGGTCTTATATTGTTTGCCCCTCTGAGAAACTGCCTTAGCAAATGATGAGAGAAAATAGGGGGAACCGTATCATATTGAGCTGAAATGGCTGAAGCATGGATCTTTATGGATGAGAAAGAAAGGCCTTTGTGTAGCATCTCAGTTAGATATTGGAGTATGTGCGGAATATTTGGGATGCTAGGATTTAGGCTTCTGGCCTGGCTCCATACACAAAATCTTATCCATTTGTCTGAGTAAGTTTTTCTGGTGCTGGGCCTCCTGGCCTCCAAAATGACATTCTGGACGTCCTTTGAGAGAAGTGTTGTTTGATAATTTAAGGTATTTTCCATGCAGCTAGATTTAAGGTCCTTAGTTGACTGTGAAGGATCCGAGAGTTTTGTTGGGTTAAGAGCAGAGGGAATGGAGGTAAGATCCATGGAGGGCTGCAAGTCAAGTTTCGTAGTAGTGGGTACCAGTGTTGACGTGGCCAGTCCGGAGCAATGAGAATCATCTGTGGTCTCTCTGATCTGGCTTTCAATAATACCTGGGTCAGTAGAGGCAGAGGTGGGAAGGCGTAGACTGACAATGCTGTCCAACTGAATGATAGGGCATCCACTTTCCAGGCCAGGGGATGATAAGTCCTTGTGCAAAATTTTTGTAGCTGGCAATTGTTGGTTGAGGCAAACAGATCCATGTCTGGTGGTCCCCACCTTTCAGTTATCATTGAGAATACTTGTGGGTGTAGTCTCCACTCGTGAGGGTCTGTCAAATTTCTGCTTAATTTGTCTGCCAAAATGTTTTCTTTTCCTGGCAGGAATTGTGCTTGCAGTTGTACTTGGTAAGTTAATGCTGTGTTCCACAAGTCCATTGCCTCTCTGCATAGTGGGTAGGAGTGCGTTCCTCCTCGTTTGTTTATGTACCACATAACTGTGGTGTTGTCCGTCCTTATTAGAAGTTGTCCTGGATGCAAGAGGTCCTTGAAGGCTGTTAGTGCATTTTTTACAGATAGCATCTCCTTTTGATTGATGTGTAGTTGCCTTTGGTCTGCAGACCATTTGCCCTGTATGCATTGTCCTGCCATGTGTGCACCCCAGGCGTAGTCTGATGAATCTGTAGTCAAGGTTTGGTTTGCTGGAGGTGAGACAAAAGGAAGGCCCTTGTTTGCTTGGCATGCTTGAGCCCACCATAGAAACTCTTTTTGAAGGCAGGGAATGAGAGTTATACTTGCTTCGAGGCGGTGTCTGTGTTGGGACCATACACTTTTTAGGTACCATTGTAGTTTTCTCATATGCAGCCTTGCATATGCAATTAGTTGAATGCAGGATGCCATGTACCCCAATACCTGCAGGAATTTCCTTGCAGTGAGCTGGGTAGAAGTTGCCATCTTTTTGAAGTACTGAGCCAGCTGTTTTTGCTTGTCTGGTGTGAGGTAAGCCATCTGGGCCATTGTATTCAAGCTGGCACCCAGGAAAATTATTTCTTGTGAGGGTATTAGTTTTGAACTTCTTTTTGTTTACTGTGTACCCTAGGCAACTTAGCAATTTTGTTACAAATGCCAGATGCTGTAGTAGGATGTCTTTGCTGTCCGCTTGGATCAGGCAGTCGTCCAGATATGGATAAATCTGTATTCCTCACTGTCTGCAGTATGCAATTACTGATGCCAGGCATTTTGTGAATACTCTGGGTACAGTAGATAAGCCAAAGGGCAATGCAGAGAATTGATAATGTGTTGTGCCTGCCAAAAATCTGAGGTAACTTCTGCAATCTTGTCTGATAGGGACATGCAGGTATGCCTCTTGGAGGTCCAACGTTACCAGCCAAGACTCCTTGCATAGCATGGGAAGAAGCTGCTGTAGTTTGAGCATTTTGAATTTGGGAATGTCCAGGTACGTGTTTAGAATTGAAAGGTCTAAATGGGTCTCCAGGCTTTGTCCATTCTTGGTACTAGAAACAGTCTTGAGTAAAATCCTTGACCTTGTTCTTTTGCAGGCACCTTTTGAATTGCTTTCATGTTCATGAGAGCTGAAATTTGCTTTTGTGCCTCTGCCCATTGGTTTGTTGGCAGATTTGGCATGCCTCTCATCCGTGGTAAAGTGTGGAAATGAAATCTGTAGCCTCGGGTAATAATATCCGGAACCCATTTGTCCTTTGTTATGATGTGCCAATTTTCTGGGAAAAGAGACAGTTTTCCTCCTAGAGGTGCTGCCTGGGCAATTTTGCTTGGCAGGCGAAGAGGAAAGTCATTGAGTTTGTTTTCTGAAGGGTTGAGATCTGTCATCTCCCCCTCTTTGAGTAGTGGTTTGCCATTGTCTAGGCCTGAAGGTACCTTGTGCCTGGCCTCTGCCCCTAGGGCGTCTGTACCTGCCCCTTTAGGGTCTGTCTGAAGCAGGAAAAGACCAGTTTTTTGATGGCCAGTTTCTGCTGAAGCGAGGAGGTTGTACCTGTAAAAAATCTTTAACTTGTTTGCATTGATTTTGCCTTTTCTTCCATTTTCTTTAAAACTTCTTCTGCTTTGACACCAAACAACGCATCCTTTTGCAGTGGAGCATCCAGTAACTTTGCTTTGACATGTTCTGGAAAGGTCTGCTCTTTGAGCCAAGCATGTCTACGTATTACAGACCCAGTAACTGCTGCTCTACATGAGGCCTCCAAAGAATCAAAACCACATTGCAAGGTATGTTTTCCCACTTGTTCTGCTGCATGCAACAAATCTTGCATCCCTTTGAAATCTAGTTGATCTGTTTGAGGGGTCATTTTCTGTTTTAACTGAGTAAGCAAGTACTGCTGGTATTTAATCATGTGGAATTGGCAGTTTAATGCCCTCATGGCCAAAGTGGCAGAGGTATACACTTTTTCCCCCATCTTTCTAATGCCCTGGAATCTCTTTCCGCAGGTAGTGGATTCTTAGCAGTAGAGGCCTTAACCCCTTTGGGACCCTGGGAATAGTTTCTGGGTCTGCAGCAGGGCTTTTATATAAAAACTTGTGAGAGTCAGGGACTCGATAATATCTGTCTGGTTTAGGTGGTGCTGGAGGTAAGGAATCTGGATTTAGACTGGATTCAGTGTAGACATCATCCAGAATGTCTAAAATAGGAGGAATGGCTAGGGGTCTATGCTGAGGTAGAAGAAGAAACTCACAGAGTCTTTTCTTGGAGTCAGAGTAATCTTGTCTTTCCCAGTGGAAATGCTCTCTCATGGTGTGCAGGGTTTCCCCAAAAGAGAAGTTTTCAGGGGGGAAACAGAGGGAATAGACTCCTCAGCATCTGAGTCTTCATAGAGAGGGAAGGGGTAATCCTGTTCCTCAGAGTCTGCTGAGGAAATGGATACCTGGTCAGGAGGTAAATCCTCCAGTCTAGGCCTTTTGTCAGGAGGGGGCTGGGAACCTCTGATAAGGGTAATCAGGTCCTCCGCCATTTTGAGCATCTGTTTTTTAGGCATAGGGGCCTGTGTGGGAGTCTGTGGACTCGGTTTCTTAACCTTTGGAAGCTTAGTGTATGACTTAATGGTGAGAGTCATCGGTTTAAAGACGCCTTCTGAAACCGAAGGCCTGTCCGTAGTCTCCGGATCGCCGCCAGGGCTGGCGTCCGCGAGTTGAGAAGGAACCGGCTCCAGTGGCCCAGTAGATTCTGACTGAGAGGTAGTCGTATTTTCTAAATCTGCGGTAGTCAGGGGCTGCGTAGGCGCCTCACTGAATACCGGAGATCCGGCGGCAGGCCTAACCGAGACCTCAGTATCTGGTCTAGGCTGCCTGTCTTTGTCCTTGCGTTTTTTAAACATAGCGGTTGTCGGAGGTTCCAACGACATAATGTAGTTGAATTTTCTGCTAAAATAATGTTGGGTGGTATCAGCCCGACGCTTAATTGTGCGTTTATTGAACCTAGCGCAAAACCGACAACCAGAAACGTCGTGGTCTGGGCCTAGGCAAGGAATACAATAAGAATGAAAATCCTTATGAGGTATTTGCTTCCCACAAGAAATGCAATTATTAACTTTGTCTGACATCGGTCTGAGGCAAGAAAAGTTTCCCCAACGGGGTACTTAACTTTATAGAAGGCTTCGGCTAAAATTCTGTTCGGAAATCTCAGGAGCTGGCCGACCGGCACTTGCGAACTGCTTCTGCTTCGGGCACCGCGCGGCAAGAAAGACTGGTGAAAATGGCGTCGGCTGCCTCTTTTATACCCCTGCCGCACTGACATCAGGGAAGAAGTGACAACCGATGCCGGACCAAGGCTTTGGAATTCAGGCCGACTGCGGGATCGCCTGACGGCAGGATAACCCAAGTGTGATGACTGCAGCAGCATAGCACGATGAACATCACCCTCAGAAGCCGATGCCTGCTCAGCGGCTCCGGACCCATCTGAGGGGTTAGTTTCCGTAGGCTGAATACCTTGAGTTTCCAGAGGGCTAGACATCTCCATGTGGGAGTCGGAGGTGGCCTGTGGCTTTGAGGTAGCGGGTGTTAGGGGCTGCGAAAGCGCCTCACTGAGAACCGGCGACTGGCCTAGAAGAGGCTTCATAGTCAGTTTTGGGCCTCGGATGCCTGTCCTTATCCTTGTCTTTGCGTTTTTTTGTGTATTCCGGTCATCGGTTGTTCCGATGGCATGGTATAATTGAACCTTCGGCCAAAGTAATGGCGAGCAAAGTCAAACCGACGTTAAATAGTGAGCACAAAACCAACAACTACCGACATCGTGGTCTGGGCCTAGGCATGGAATACAGTAAGAATGAAAATTCTTATGAGGTATTTGCTTCCCACAACAAATACAATTATTAACTTTTATTGACATCGGTCTGAGGCAAGAAAAAGTTTCCCCAACAGGGTACTTAGCTTTATTGAAGACTTCGGTTCTGAAATTCGAATTGAAAATCTCAGGAGTCGGCCGACAGGCACTTGCGAACTGCTTTTGCTTCGGGCACTGCGCGTCAAGAAAGGCTGAAGAAAATGGCGTCGGCTGCATCTTATATACCCCTGGCGCACTGACGTCAGGGAAGAAGTGACAGCAACCGACGCTGGACCAAGACTTTGGAACTCTGGCCGACTGCGGGACCGCCTAATGGCAGGATAACCCAAGTGTAATGACTGCAGCAGTGAAACACAAACATCTTCAAAACCATGCAAGATACAAAGCAGAAAAACACTTCACCCATTCATTCCAGTGTAGATCAAGAAGCCTGCACTGCAATTTCGAATGGGCAGAGCCTAAGCCTTTTGACAGAATCAAATTATATCCTCTCATTTCAAACGTTCATATCTCTGGAACCACAGGGGTTATGAACGCATTATGAATGGCAAATTCTTCAATTTTTATAGTGGTAGTATTCTTTAGGTACTAGGTCTTAAACCGAATTTTATAAGTCAGAGTAAAAACAGTAACTATTACATTTGTAATATTTTGTACAACTTACAATACCTCATCAATCGCTAAAGTTATACACATACTGTCAAGCAGCATTTTATTCATCCAGCTGAGAGTTTTCATATGAGGCTAAGGAGATCTGTCTGTATTAACTTGGTTGTTGAGATGTTTAGAAAAATGGGAAACCATATCCATATAAATTAATATCATAAAAAGTACAGTTGTGTACACTTACCATAAATGTAAATGTTCGAGTGTATTCACTGTTGCAGTCATTACATTTGGGTTATCTGCTTGCAGTAAGCCCTCACTCGGCCTGGTTAACAAAGTCTTAGTTCCTGCGTCGGTTGCTGACCCTTCTTCCATGACGTCAGGTCGTCAGGGGTATAAAACATGCAGCTGACGCCTTTACATCAGTTTTTCTTGCCCCAGAAGTCAGGTGCCCCCCTAATGGGGAGCAATTAAATATAAAAGATACAATGATATACCTCCAGCAAAGAAGCAAATGCACCAAAAAGGCTGTGAAGCATAGTAAAGGAAAGTAGAGGTATAGCCAAAAGAAGGTAGGGGGTCTGGAGGGAGGGTAAGTACAGTTGTGTACACTTACCATAAATGTAGATGCTCGAGTGTATTCACTGTTGCAGTCATTACATTTGGGTTATCCTGAAAATGAAAATGATAAAGGGTTCCACAGCCATGAGAGCCTGTAGCTCAAACTCGTCTTGCAGAAGTTATTGCTAGGAGCAGAGCTGTTTTCCAAGATAAGAACTTTATGTTCGCAGTAGCAGCTGTCTCAAAAGGAGGTAAGGTGACTTTTTCCAAGACATAATTGAGGTCCCATGCAGGTAATGGCATTCTCCTTGGAGGCCTTAAGTTTTTGGCTCCTCTGAGGTACTGCCTTAATAAAGGATGAGAAAAGAGTGGTGGCTCTGTATTGTAATGAGCCGAAATGGCAGAGGCATGGATTTTAATTGATGAAAAAGATAGGCCTTTGCCTAGCATCTCAGTTAAATATTGCAAAATCTGAGGAATATTTGGGACAGCTGTATCAGTTCCTTGAGCTTGGTTCCAAGCGCAGAATCTCTTCCATTTCCCAGCATAGGATTTTCTAGTACTAGGCCTTCTGGCTTCTAAAATGACATCCATCACAGCTTTACTGAGAGGTGTGGTTTGTATGACTACATTATCCGCCATGCTGCCAGGTTTAGGGTCCTGAGTTGGCTGTGCAGGATCTGATTGTTTTGCTGGGACAGTAGATGAGGTATTTGAGGCAAGGTCCAGGCTGGGCATTGGGACAAGTTCCTTAAGATCGGATACCGGTACTGGCGTGGCCAGTCTGGGGCAATCAGAATCATTTTTGGTTTCTCCTGCCTGAACTTTAGGAGTACTTTGGGGAGGAGAGGCAATGGAGGAAAGGCATATACTGATAAGTCTGTCCAGTTGAAAGATAAAGCATCCACTTTCCAAGCTTGTCTGTGATAAGTCCTTGTGCAGAATCTTCTTAGTTGATTGTTTTGAGGGGAGGCAAATAGATCTATGTCCGGACATCCCTATTATCACGCTGAAGACTTGTGGATCCAGGTGCCACTCGTGGGGATCATTAGGTTTCTGCTTAGTTCATCTGCCAGAGTATTTTTCTTTTCTGGCAGGAATTGAGCTTGTAGTTGCACTTGGTAGCTCAAGGCTTTGTTCCACAATGCCATGGCTAGTCTGCAGAAAGGGTAAGAATGTGTACCCCCCTGCTTGTTTATCTACCACATAACAGTGGTGTTGTCTGTCTTTACCATTAATTGTCCTGGAAGAATGTGGTCCTTGAGGGCTGTCAGAGCATTCTGTACAGCTCACATTTCTTTTTGATTGATATGCAGGTGCATTTGACTTGGGTTCCATTTGCCCTGAATGCACTTCCCTGCCAGGTGAGCCCCCCATGCATAGTCTGATGCATCTGTTGTTAGGGTTTGGGCGGCAGGGGGTGGTGTGAAAAGTAGTCCCTTGTTTTGGTGGCAGGCCTCTGTCCACCAAAGGAACTCTAGGCGTAGTCAAGGTATGATAGGAATCCTTGCTTCTAGATCCGGAGAATGTTGACACCATAGGCTTTTTAGATACCACTGTAGTTTCCTCATATGCAGTCTTGTATATGAAATTAGAAGAATGCAGGAGGCCATGAACCCCAAGGCTTGCAGTATTTGTCTTGCAGATAAGCAGGGTTTTTGTGACTACTTGTTTGAAGTAGGTTGTCAAATGAATTCATTTCTCAAGCGTGAGGTAGGCCAACTGGGAAGATGTATTCAAGCTTGCTCCCAGGAATATAATTTGTTGACAGGGTAACAGGTGCGATTTCTTTTCGTTTATGGTGTACCCCAAAAAAGTTAGAACCCTTTGTACAAAGGCCAGATGATTCAAAAGTATGTCCTGGCTTTCTGCCTGAATTAGATAATCGTCCAGGTATGGGTATATTTGAATATTTCTTTGCCTGCAAAATGCAATAACGAGCTAGGCACTTTGTGAATACCCTGGGCGCAGTAAAGAAGCCAAAGGGCAGTGCAGCGAACTGATAGTGCGTGTAACCTGCTTTGAAGCGTAAGTATCTTCTGCATGATTCCCTGATTGGGATGTGCAGGTATGCTTCTTTTAAATCTAGCGTTGCCAACCAGGCATCTTCGCCTAGCACAGGAAGTAATTGGTGAAGAGTCAGCATCTTGAATTTTGGAATCTCCAAAAAGGTGTTTAGCCTAGACAGGTCCAGGAGAGGACACAATGAACGGTCTTTTCTGGGTACCAGGAAAAGTCTCGAGTAGAAACATTGTCCCTTTTCCTCTTCTGGTACTAGTTGAATAGCCCCCATGCTTAAGAGAGAAAGTACTTATTTTTGGCCTTCTGTCCACTGAATTGGGGGTAGGTCCGGCCACCCGCTTGGTGTTGGCAATGTGTGGAAGTGAAATCTGTATCCCTGGGACACTATATTTAAAACCCATTTGTCCTGGGTAATGAGTTCCCAGTTATTTGCATGAAGAGAAATCTTTCCCCCCAAAGGGGCAGTCAGTTGATAAGTGCTTGGAAATTTTAAAAGGAAGTCAGTGAGACAGTTTACCATAGGGGGAGTCTTATTACTCCCAGATTTGGAAGTGGAGGCCCCCCACTGCTTAGTCCTGTGCATCCCCTAGGACTGAAATCTGGGGCTTTTGCCATGTCTGGGTTTGGCTTGAGAAGACCTGGAAGGGGCTGGAAAGGACCAATTCTTAGAAGGCCAGTGCCTACTAAATCTAGGAGGCTGAACTTGTAAGAAATATTTAAATAGATTTAGCTTTATCTTCCATCTTTTTAAGAACTTCCTCAGCCTTGTTGCCAAACTGGCGGTCCTGATTTAAAGGAGCATCCACCAGTTTAGCTTTAACATGATCAGGCAAAGATTGCTCCTTAAGCCAAGCATGCCTTCTAAGCACAGACCCAGTAACAGCGGCCCTTCAAGAGGCCTCTAATGAATCAAAACCACATTGCAAAGTAAGTTTTCCAACTTGTTCAGCAGAATGCATTAAATCCTGTAATTCTTTATTTTCCACACAGTCAGGAATCAGCATAATTTTCTGTTTAAGCAATCCAATAACATGTTGCTGATACTTTAACATATGAAACTGGCAGTTTAAAGCCCTAATGGCCAAGGTTGCAGAAGTGTAAACCTTCTTACCCCATCTATCCAGCGCCCTGGAGTCCCTATCAGAAGGGGTATGATTTTTAGCAGTAGAAGCCTTAATGCCCTTGGGCCCCTGTGAAATAGTCTCAGGATCCGCAATAGGATTTCTAAAAAAGAACTTGTGTGGCTCAGGGACCCTGTAGTACCTGTCTGGTTTTCTGGGAGCAGGAGGCAAGGAATTTGGGGCCAAACTGGATTCCGAAAAAGCATCAACAATGTCGAGTACAGGAGGAATAGCTAAAGGCCAATGCTGAGGAAGGAGTAAGAAATCCCTAAGCCCCTTTTCTGAATCAGAAAAATCCTGGCTTTACCAGTGGAAATGCTCCCTATGTAAGGTTTCCGCAAAAGAAAAATCCTTTGGGAGAGGAAGCAGAAGGAATGGAGTCCTCTGCATCAGAATCCTCATAAGTAGATAAAGGCAAATCCAGATCATCAAAAGAATCAGAAAAAACAGAAACCTGGTCAGAAGATTCATAAACCACTTCAGTCCTAGGCCTCTTAGAAAAAGAGGGTTGGCTACCCCTGATTAGAGTTATTAGATCTTCAGCCATTCTTATCATTTGTTTTTTAGGCATAGAGGCCTGAGCATGTGGCCTGGGTATCGGTATTTTAGGCATGATTTAGATTTAGGCCTAAGAGGAGGCGTCGATTTAATATGCAAGTCCGTAGTCCTGAATACACCCTCAGAAGCCGGTGCCTGCACAGCGGCTCCGGACCCATCCAAGGTAGAGACATCCGCGGGTTCCATAGTTGAAGAATCTCACGGCATACAGGACTCCAAATGGGTCTCATTAGAGGTCTGCAAATCAGAAGTAGCAGGTCTCAGGGGCTGCGAAAGCACCTCACTGAGTATCGGCGAACTGGCGACAGGCTTAGAAGAAGCGTCGTCTGCAGTTTTGGAACTCGGCGGCCTGTCTCTGTCTATCTTTGCATTTTTTCAGAATCCCGGTAGTCGGATGTCTAACAGACATCTCTGGATAATTAAACCGAGAACCGAAATATTTAGAGGTGAAAATATACCGACGACAGATAGTGTGCTGATTAAATAAAGCACAAAACCGACAGCAAGGTACGTCGTGGTCAGGGCCTAGGCAAGGAATACAGTACGAATGAAAATCTTTATGAGGTATTTACCTTCCACAAGTAATGCAATTATTAACTTTTACTGACATCGGTAAGGAGCAAGAAAAAAAGTTTCCCAATGGGGTACTTGGCTTTAGTTGAAGACTTTGGTTCTGAAACTTGAAAATGAAAATTTCAGGAGTCAGCCAGCCGGCACTTGCGAACTTCTTCTGCTTCGGGCATTGCACGGCAAGAAAGACTGATGTAATGGCGTCGGCTGCATGTTTTATACCCCTGACGTCATGGAAGAAGGGACAGCAACTGAAGCAGGACCCAAGACTTTGTTAATCAGGCTGACTGAGGGCTACCTGCAAGCAGACAACCCAAATGTAATGACTGCAACAGTGAAACACGAAGATCATCAACAATTAATATCCATTTACCTGTACCAGACAGGGATCAAATATTAATGCAGTTGTGTTTGCCATTGTGCAAGCTTTAAGATGAAATATTTTAAAAACCTTGTACATAGCAAGGTTTTGGAATTAATATGCAAATAAGAACAAGGAATGCTTGATGCCTAGAGGTCTCAGTAGGAGTTAACTGCAGATGTATCTGGAGGCATCACTCGGATGTAACGAGTTAAAGCTTACACAGTGGCAAACACAACTGTGTTGATATTTGACCTCTGTCCAGTGCAGGTAGACTGACATCGCCGCTCAAATAATATTTATTTATATTCTCATAAATGTCATTCTGTTCTAGACATCTCCACAACTAAGTATCACAGACAGAACTGCTTAGCCTCAGAAGAAAGTTCTCCGCTGAACAACGAAATGCTAGTAAAGTACAGTTGTGTACACTTACCATAAATGTAGACGTTTGAGTGTATTCACTGTTGCAGTCATAACATTTGGGTTATCTGCCTGCAGGTAGCCCTCAGCCAGACTGAACACCAGAGTCTTCGGATTTGTGTGTCGGATGCAGTCGCTTCTTGCATGACGTCAGGTCGCCAGGGGTATAAAACATGCAGCCGATGCCATTACATCAGTTTTTCTTGCCCCAGATGTCAGGTGCCCCCCACAACAGGAAGCAATTATATGGTATGGAACACCTCCAGCAAAAAGCAAATACACATGATATAATATATGCCAAACAAGGAGGAAAGGTAAAAGTCAAGAGAAGTCAGGGGGCTGGAGGGAGGGTAACCAGGACTGCAACAGTGAATACACTCAAACATCTACATTTTTGGTAAGTGTACACAACTGTACTATGTTCTTCGTGTTTCACTGTTGTAATCACATTTGGGTCAATTCCCAAAGCTAAGGAAGGGTGGAGGTAGTTAAAGAGCATTAGGGCTAGCAATAAGGCCCTGTAAAACTGCTGTGGCAAATCCAGCTCTGGATTTAGAAAAGATAGGCAGGTGGTAATGCTTGGTGAGAGTATGTACAGAGCTCCAGGTTGCAGCTTCCAGGATGTCCCTGGTAGGGGCTCCTCTGAGAAATGCAGTAGAGGTTTATGTAAGCCCTTGTGGAATGTGTTCTTATCCCCTGTGGGGTAGGTTTTCCATGGTGTTTGTAGCAGAAATGAATGCAATGTGCTACCCATTTGGAAATGGTTTGCCTTGAAATGGCCTTCCCCTCTGCCCATGCAGCAAAGCTCACTAGCAGCTGGGCAGACTTTGAGACGTTTAGTCCTGTAAAAAAACAGAATCTAAGCTGTCTGTGTACGTCCAGAGAATGCATTATCCTTCCCCTTTATTCTGAGGATTAGGGAAAAAAGTAGGCAAATGAATGGACTGGTTTAGAGCCATACTAGACACCACCTTTGGCATGAAGGATGGATTAGTCCTGAGGGAAACCCTGTCTGCATGGAAGATAATGAAGGGTTCCACTGCCATGAGGACCTGCAGTTCAGAAACTCTTCTTGCTGAAGTGAAGGCTAGAAGTAAAGCTGTTTTCCAAGAAAGGAATTTCAACTGTGCTATACCAGCTGGTTCAAAGGGGGGGGTTTTCTAATAGAAAGTTAAGGTCAAGGTTGGAGTGGGAGCCCTTCTGGGTGGTCTTAAATATTTGGCCCCTCTAAGGAATTGTTTCAACAGGGAATGAGAGAAGAGGGGTGGGTCAACATTATAATGTGCTGATATGGCAGAGGTATGAATCTTAATTGAAGAGAAAGATAGGCCCTTGTGGAGCATTTTCTGTTAAATAATCTAGAATATGAGGTAAGCTGGGCACCATTGTGCCCATCCCATGAGCCTGGCTCCAGGAACAGCATCTTTTCCACTTTTCTGAATAAGATTTTCTAGTACTAGGCCTCCTTGCCTCAAGAATGACATCCAGCACCTGCTTACCGAGGATTGCTGGAGGTGAGGTCAGGGAATTAGCCAGGCTGCAAGGTTCAGGGTTTGAAGCTGAGGGTGCAAAATCTGTCCCGCCTGCTGGGACAGAAGGGAAGAGGTTTGAGGCAGGTGCCAAGGTTATAGCACTTTCAGACTGCGCAAAAGGGGGATACCAGTGTAGGCGTGGCCAGTCTGGTGCAATCAGTATTGTCCTTGGCTTGTCCTGCTTGACCTTTAGTAGAACCTTCGAGAGGAGAGGCAGAGGGGGAAAGGCATAAACTGAGAGGCTTTCCCAGGTAAAGGACAGGGCATTCACTTTCCAAGCTTGACTGTAGGTAGTTCTGGTGCAGAATTTCTTCAGTTGGTACTTCTGAGGGGAGGCAAACAGGTCTACCTCTGGAGTCCCCCATTTGTTCAAGAGCTTGAATATTTTGGGTTCCAGTTTCCATTCATGTGGGTCCATGAGATTTCTGCTCTCAAGTCTGCCAGTGAATTTAGTCTGCCTGGTGGGAATTGAGCTTGTAGGTTCACACTTGGTAGCTCAAGGCTGTGTTCCACAGAGCCATGGCTAGTCTGCAGAGTGGGTAGGAATGGGTTCCCCCCTGCTTATGTACCACATAACTGCGGTGTTAGTCTGTCTTTAATAGGCTGTCAGAGCATTCTGTACAGCTAAAATTTCATTTTGATTGATATGCAGGTGCATCTGTTTTGGGTTCCATTTGCCCCGAATGCACTGCCCTGTCATGTGAGCCCCCATGCATAGTCTGATGAGTCTGTTGTTAGGGTTTGGGCGGCAGGTGGTAAAGTGAAAGCGAGTCACCTGTTGTGGTAGCAGGCCTCTGCCCATCAAAGGAACTCCTCCCTTAGACAAGGAATAATAGGAATCATTGTTTCCAGGTCCTGAGAATGTTGACACCATAGGCTTTTTAGGTACAACTGAAGTTTCCTCATATGCAGTCTTGCATATGGAATTAACAGAATGCAAGGGGCCATGAACCCAAGGGCTAGCAGGATTTTCCTTGCAAATAGCTTGTTTTTTGTGGCCAGCAGTCTGAAATGAGAAGTAGGTTGTCACATGAACTTGTTTCTCTGGAGTGAGGAGTGCCATCTGGGAAGCTGTGTTCAAGCTTACTCCTGAAATACAATCTGTTGGCAGCGTAATAGGTGTGATTTCTTCTCGTTGATGGTGTACCGAAGTGAAGCTAGAAGTCTCTTTACAAATGCCAGGTGCTGTAATAGCAAGTCCTGACTCTGCCTGAAGGAGGCAATCGTCCAAATATGGCTAAGTCTGAATATTTCTCTGCCTGCAAAATGCAATGGCAAGAGCTAGGCACTTTGTAAATACCCTGGGCACAGTAGATACACCAAAGGGCAGAGCAGAGAACTGATAGTGCATGGAGCCTGCCCTGAAGCATAATAATTTTCTGCAGGATTCCCTGACTGGGATGTGCAGGTAAGCTTCTTTTAAGTCTATAGGTGCCATCCAGGCATCCTTGGCTACCACAGGAAGAAGCTGCTAAAGAGTTAGCATTTTGAATTTTGGAACCACCAGAAAGGTGTTGAGAATAGAAAGGTCCAGGATAGGACACCAGGAGTTTTATTTTCAGGGAACCAGGAACAGTCTTAAATAAAAACTTTGTCCCCTTTGTTCTGCTGAACCAGGTTGAATAGCCCTGATACTGAGGACAGAGACAGCACTTGTTTTTGGGCCTCCACCCACTGATTTGGGGAAGGACTGGCCATCCACTTGGAATTGGCAGTGAGTGGAATTGGAATCTGTATCCTAGGGAAACTATGTTTAAAACCCATTTGTCTTGGGTAATGAGTTCCCAGTTTTTTGCATGCAAGACAAGCTTTTCTCCTAAGGGAGCAAGTAGCTGAGCAAGGGTTGGTAGGGGTAAGGATAACTCATTGTGCCATTTTTTCCATAGGGGGAGGCTTACTACTTCCGGCTTTGGAGGTGCCCCCCCCCCAACTTAGAACTGTGCATAGCCCGAGACTGAAGTCTTGGTGGTCTGCTGCTCCTGGGTTTGGACTGAGAAGGCATGGAAAAGACAGGAAAGGACCAGTTCAGTGCCTACTGAATCTATGTGGCTGTACTTGTAAGAAATCTTTAACAGTCTGCATAGATTTAGCTTTTTCCTCCATCCTTTTGAGGATGACTTCTGCTTTGTTGCCAAAAAGGCGCGCTTGGTGTAAGGGTGCATCCTGTAATTTAGCTTTAACATGATCTGCAAGTTTTTTTCTTTAAGCCAAGCATGCCTTCTAAGTACAGACCAAGTGACAGCAGCCCTGCAAGATGCTTCTAAAGTATCAAAACCACATTGCAAAGCATGTTTACCTACTCGGTCAGCAGAATACATTAACTCTTGGAAAAATTTTCCTCAGCAGTCGGGAATCAACATAATTTTCTGTTTAATCAAGCCTATAATATGCTGCTGTTACTTTAACATATGAAACTGGCAATTTAAAGCCCTAATGGCCAAAGTGGCAGACGTATATACCTTCTTACCCAATCTGTCTAAAGCTCTAGAATCCCTATCAGAAGGGGTAGGATTTTTGACAGTAGTAACCTTAATGCTTTTTGGTCCCTGGGAAATCATCTCTGGATCCGCAGTAGGATTCTTGAAAAGGAATTTGTAACAGTCAGGTACTCTGTAGTACCCGTCGGGTTTCATGGGAGCTGGAGGCAAACTGTCTGGGGTAAGGCTGAAGGCTGGATTCCAAAAAAAAAACAACATCTACAATTTCCAGAACAGGAGGGATAGCTAGAGGCCTGTGTTGAGGCAGGTTTAAAAAATTCCTAAGTCTCTTTTTGGAATGAGAATAGTTCTGGCTTTCCCAGCAGAAATGCTCCCCAAGGGTATGCAAGGTTTCACCAAAAGAAAAATCTTCTAGAGGGGAAGAAGAGGGAATGGAATCCTCTGCATCAAAATCCTCATAAGTAGATAAGGGCAAGTCCTGGTAGTCAGAAGGAACAGAGTTATCAGATTCCTGATCAGAAGAATCAGAAAGAAAATCTGTTCTAGGTCTCTTAGAGGGGGAAGGCTGGCTTCCCCTAAGTAAGGTAATAAGGTCTTCGGCCATTCTAATCATTTGTTTTTAAAGCATATAGGCCTGAGAATGTGCTTTGGACATCGGTTTTCTAGGCTTAGTGCGGGCTTTAGGCCTGAGGAATTCGGTTATTTTAGCTTGAAAAGAAGTAGTCTGTTTGATATGAAAATCGGTAGGCATGAATACACCCTCAGAAGCCGATGCCTGCACAGCGACTCCGGACCCATCCAAGGCAGAGACATTCGCAGGTTCCATAGCCGAAAAAGCATCTTGCGGCATACTTTGTCCCATTTGTTCTGCTGAACCAGGTTGAATAGCCCTGATACTGAGGACAGAGACAACACTTGTTTTTGGGCCTGAAAGGGTCTCAGTAGAGATCTGTGAATCTGTAGTGGCGGGTATCAGAGGCTGCGACAGCGCCTCACTGAGTCCTGGTGGACTGGTGACGAGCTTATCAGAAGCGTTGTTGGTAGTTTTGGACCTATGCGGTCTATCTCTATCTTTATCCTTAAGTTTTTTTTCTGGAGATCAGTAGTCAGATGGCTTAATGAAGGCATTTCAGAGTATGGAGATTGAGAGCTACAAATATAGCCAAACGACAAATAGTTCGGGCGTTGAACAACTCACAAAACCAACAGCGAGGAACGTCATGGTCAGGGCCTAAAAGTACAGTTTTGCACCTACCATAACTGCTGCAGTCATTACACTTGGGTTATCCTGCCGTCAGGCAGTTCCCCAGTCGGCCTGAGTTCCAAAGTCTTGGTCCGGCGTCAGTTGCTGTCGCCTCCTCCCTGACGTCAGTGCGACAGGGGTATATAAGATGCAGCTGACGCCATTTTCTTCAGTTTTTCTTGCCCCAGATGTCAGGTGCCCCCAAAAAGGTAGGCAATTCAAATTGCTAATAAAACATACATAAGAAAAGCAATCAACAACTTTCAGTTACCAGCAAATACTCCCCATAGGTAGTAAAGGATAGAAGAAATAGGTACGCACCAGCAAGTAAGACGTGAAGAAGGGAGGGTAACCTGGACTGCAGCAGTGTATACACTCGAACATCTACATTTATGGTAGGTACAAAACTGTACTATGTTCATCGTGTTACACTGCTGCAGTCATTACACTTGGTTAGAATCCCAAAGCTGAGGTAGGGTGGCTGGTTCTATAGGGCATTAGGGGTGGCTATAAGGCCCTGCAGCACTGCAGTGGCGAAACCAGCTCTGGATTTAGAGTATAGAGGCAGATGGTAATGCTTGGTGAAGGTGTGTATAATGCTTGGTGAAGGTGTGTACAGAACTCCAGTTGCTGCCTCCAAAATATCCTTGGTAGGTACTCCTCTGAGGTAGGCAGTTGAAGTGGCTGTTGCCCTGGTGGAGTGAGATCTAATGCTGTTAGGCACAGGTTCCCATGGTGCGTATAGCAGAAAGGTATACCGTGTCCTATCCATTTTGAAATTGTCTGTTTTGAAATGGCTTTTCCCTGTGCTCCTACAGCATATGCTTATTTATTTTACTTATTTAAATTTGTTGCCCGGGAGTGTCCGACTGGACGTAGGTCCATTTTCAGCGGAGGCCCGGGGAGAAAAGCTCCACAGTTAAAATAGACAGTATTTACACTGGATTACATAGTGATTAACAATTTACATAGCAATTACTTACATCATATTTACAGATGAAGAACATAGTACATCAGTAGGCAACTAGAATCTTTATCTGTGAAGTGCATACCAGACATTAACAAATGTTACAAGAAGAAGAAGTTTGCGCTGTATAATAAGTACTGGCTTATGAGCATCTGAGCTTGCTACAATCAAGGTAGTTAGTGGAGTGGAAAGAAAGGTAGTGGTTTGATGGGGTGGATGATATTAGAGTGGGAGTTGCAAGGGCATAGCCAGAATGTTTTTAGTTGCGCTTTTAGTAAAGTTTTGAAGTGGGTGCATGATGGTATGGAGGTAATTGTGGGTGGGAGCGAGTTCCATAATTTGGCTATGGCACAAGAGAACAGTGCTTCAACAGCAGAGTTATTGGCTTTGTGGGTGAGTGAGAGTTGATACCACTGAAGGAGGTGAGGGAGTTCAAGCCAGCCCAGTTCAGCAAGTGAGAGACAGTGATGACTACGGTAGGATGCCCCTGTGGCGAATTTGGCAATTTTATTGTAGCAGGTCTCTAGCTTGTTTAGATCACATTACCTTAGGTTGGTATATATTGGAGAGGCATAAAGTAGGGTGGAGATAAGGTGGGAATTTGCTATTGAAATCTTTGCTGCTTTGGTGAGAAATTGCTTATTTCTGTATAACGCTCCTAGTTTTTTGTGGACTTTTTTTATAGTCATGGATATGTGAATGTCAAATTTTAGTTTATTGTCTATTTCCACTCCTAGCAATTTGGTGTGTTCACTTGGGTATATAGTGGGGTTGTCTTTTGCCGTGATGTTAAAGTGAGAGTTGTTTTGAGTATGTTTGGTGGGTTGGAAGATGAGTAGTTTAGTTTTGTTTGGGTTGAGTATTAATCGGATTTCGGATAACTATGTTTCAACAGAGGAAAAGGCTTCCTGTGTGACTTTTTTGCAGTTTTGGTAGGGACTGGGCTGAGCAGATGATGGTCGAGTCATCTGCGTATTGTATGAGCGTGCCATGTTTGGTGGCAGAGGCTAGATTATTGGTGTAAACAGAAAAGATTAGGGGGTCCAAGGATGGATCCTTGGGGAACCCCTATGGAGACAGGTAGTTGGGGAGATATGTCATTCTGCCATACAATGGATTGTTGGCGGTCAGACAGGTAACTCTGAAACCAGTTGGTGACCGATTGTGAGAAAGAAGGACAGAGATAAGTTGTTTGTGTGGGACCATGTCAAATGCTTTAGATAGGTCTAGGAAAGTAGCAGAGGAGAGATAGCCATTGTTTTTATGTTGAAGGATAGTGTTAGTAAAGGAGAGTAAGGCAGTGGTGGTGCTATGGTTTGGTCGGAAACCATGCTGAGTACTGGAAAGGAGGTTGTTAGTAAGGAGGTAGTCTGAGACCTGAGAGTGTATGCATCTCTCTAGTATTTTGGAGAGTGGAGAGAGAATAGCTATGGGGCGGTAATTGGTTAGTTCTGCGGAGGGTCCGCCTTTGTGGAGGGGAATTATATGCGATACTTTCCACAGTGTGTGAATGTAACTTTCTGACAGAGATCGGTTAATCAAGATGGATACTGGGTAGGCCAGAGCATCAGCTGCGATTTGTAGGTATTCACTTGGGAGGCTGTCTGCTGCTAATTTGGTGGATTTAAGTTTAGTTAAGAGTTTTTTATGTTGGAGGTAGGTACAGGAGAAAAAGAGAAGGCAGTGGGGAGATTACTAGTTGAAGGTGTGGGTTGGAGGGGAGGGGGTTGTGTTGTTTAGCTAGTGATAGTATGGTTTGGGTGAAGTGTGTGTTGAATGAGGTAGCAATATTTTCTGAGGAGTGAGGGATGTTAGGAGGAGGGGTACTGACTTTACCTGGGTGGAGGATGGAGTTTATGGAGGACCAGAATTGTTTGGGGCTGTGTTGTGAGGAGTCTAGGGCAGACTGGTAGTATTGGGATTGGTCCTGTTTTGTTAGCTTATTGACTCTATTGCGTAGTTCTAGGAATTTCTGTCTAGCTGACGGGGTTTTGGTTTTGCGCCAGTGCTCCCAGGCTTTATCCCTGTTTTTCATTTCTGACTTAGTGGATTTCTGTAGCCATGGGGAGGGTTGTGCTTTGGCTCTGGAGAATCTTATGGAAGCATGGTAATTAAGGATGTTCAGGAAGGTAGTATTAAAAAATTCAACTGCATCATCTAGACTGAGGTACTTTAGAGGATGCCAGTTACATTCTTTGAGGGATGAGATGAATGTGAGTGGGTTAAAGTTTAGTTTTTTACGTATTTGACGGTATATGCTACCAGTAATTGCTCAGATTTTCTGAAAGCTTTAGTTTTGTCCAAGTAGAAGCGCAACTGCCTGTGTATGTCCACAGAATGCAGTAGTCTCTCCCCTTTATTCTGTTGATTTGGATAAAAAGTTGGCAAGTGAATAATTTGGTTTAGAGCCACACTTGATACCACCTTTGGCATAAATGTAGGGTTAGTTCTTAAAGACACCCTGTCTTGGTGGAAAATGATGAAAGGTTACACTGCCATTAGTGCCTGTAATTCTGAAACTCTTCGTGTTGATGTTATTGCCAGGAGCAGAGCAGTTTTCCAAGAGATATATTTTAAATCTGCTGTGTTAGCTGGCTAAAAAGGAAGTAAAGTTAATTTTTCCAACACGAAGTTGAGGTCCCAAGTTGGAGTAGGTGCTCTATGGGGCGGTCTTATATTTTTAGCCCCTCTGAGGTACTGTTTTAGCAAACGATTAGAGAAAATTGGTGGATCCGTGTTGTAATGAGCAGAGATGGCAGAGGCGTGGATCTTGATGGATGAAAAGGAAAGGCCCTTGTCCAGCATCTCAGTTAAATATTGTAGTATCTGAGGAATATTTGGGACAAAAGGGTCAAGGCTGTGAGCCTGGTTCCAGGCACAGGATTTCTTCCATTTATCCGAATAGGCTTTCCTGGTACTAGGCCTTCTGGCCTCCAGAATGACATCCATAACAGCTTTGGAGAGAGGCATTACTTGCTTGACTAAAGAATGTTCCATGCAGCTAGGTTTAAAGTCTTTAGCTGGCTGTGAAGTATCTGACAGTTGTGCTGAGTCAGCAGATGTGGGATTTGAGGCAAAATCCAGGGTGGACCTTGCGCTAAGTTCTTTAAGATTGCACCAGACTGGCCACGCCAGCACTGGTACCCAATCAGGATCATCTTTGGCTCTCCTTGCCTGGCTTTTATGAGTACCTTTGGAAGGAGAGGTAGTGGTGGGAAAGCATATACTTGTAGGTTTCTCCAGCTGAATGAAAGGGCATCCACTTTCCATGCCTGTGGATGGTAAGTCCTTGTGCAGAATTTCTGTAGCAGGCAGTTCATTGGGGATGCAAATAGATCTATGTCCGGGCTCCACCATTTCTGTGTTATCATTCTGAATATTTGTGGATTCAATTCCCATTTGTGGGGATCCATGATATTTCTGCTTAAGTCATCTTCCAGTGTGTTTTTCTCTCCTATATAAAAAAGAAGGTATAAAAGAAGTAGCCAACGTCATTTTCTTCAGTTTTTCTTGCCCCAGATGTCAGGTGCCCCAAAAAAGGGTAGACAAACTTTACATAAATATACCAATATAAATTTTACCTTCATCTATAAGCAAATAGACAACATAGGTTGTATAAATCAGAGAAGGAAAGACAGGATCCAGAAGAAAACAAAGGGGGAAGGCGGGTGGGTAACCTGGACTGCAACAGTGAATATACTCGAACATCTATATTTATGGTAAGTGTACACAACTGTACTATGTTCTTCTTGTTTCACTGTTGCAGTCATTACATTTGGGTAGAGTCCCAAAGCTATGGTTGGGAGGCAGGAACTAAACAGCAGTAGTAGCAGCTATGAGGCCCTGCAGAAAGTACAGTTTTGTACCTACCATAAATGCAGATGTTCGAGTGTTCACACTGCTGCAGTCACTACACTTGGGTTATCCTGCCGTCAGGCGGTCCCGCAGTCGGCCAGAGTTCCAAAGTCTTGGTCCGGCGTCGGTTGCTGTTGCTTCTTCCCGGACGTCAGTGCGCCAGGGGCATATAAGATGCATCCGACGCCATTTTCTTCAGTTTTTCTTGCCCCAGATGTCAGGTGCCCCGAATAGGTAGGCAATACATATTGCTAATAAAAAATATGCATAAAAAATGAAAAAAATACCTTCAGTTACAAGTAAATACACCACAAAGGTTGTATAGGATAGAAAGGTATAGATATGTCCAGCTAGTTCAGACGGGATGGAGGGAGGGTAACCTGGACTGCAGCAGTGTGAACACTCGAACATCTACATTTATGGTAGGTACAAAACTGTACTATGTTCATCGTGTTACACTGCTGCAGTCATTACACTTGGGTAGAATCCCAAAGCTAAGTTTGGGTGGCTGGTCCATAAAGAGTTAGGATTGGCTAGGAGGCCCTGCAGAACTGCAGTGGCAAATCCTGCTCTGGATTTAGAGTAAAGAGGAAGGTGGTAATGCTTGGTAAAGGTGTGCACTGTACTCCAAGTTGCAGCCTCCAAAATTTCCTTGGTAGGTACTCCTCTGAGAAAGGGCATTCAAGTGGCTGTTGCCCTGGTGGAATGTGGCCTAATGGTATTTGGGACTGATTTTCCATGCTGTGTGTAGCAGTAACGGATACAGTGTCCTATCTATTTGGATATAGTCTGCTTTGAGATAGCCTTGCCCTTGGATCCTGCAGCATATGCTACAAACAGTTGCTCAGTTTTCCTGAAAGCTTTTGTTTTGTCCAAGTAGAAGCGTAGCTGCCTGTGTATGTCCAAAGAATGCAGAAGTTTCTCCCCTTTATTCTGGGGGTTTGGATAAAAAGTTGGCAAATTGATGGTTTGGTTAAGAGCCACACTAGATACCACCTTTGGCACAAAGGTAGGATTTGTCTTTAAAGAAACCCTGTCCCGATGAAAAATTATAAAAGGTTCCACTGCCATTAATGCCTGTAGCTCTGAGACTCTTCGTGCTGAAATTACTGCCAGGAGCAGAGCTGTTTTCCATGATAAAAATTTTAGATCGGCTGTATTGGCTGGCTCAAAAGGTGGTAGGGTCAGTTTTTCCAAAACAAAATTGAGGTCCCAAGTCGGTGTTGGTGCTCTCCGGGGCGGTCTTATGTTTTTAGCCCCTCTGAGGTACTGCTTTAGCAAGGGATGTGAGAATAGAGGAGGATCTGTGTTGTAATGTGCTGAAATGGCAGAGGCGTGGATCTTAACTGATGAGAAGGATTGGCCTCTGTCCAGCATCTCGGTAAAGTATTGTAAAATCTGAGGAATGTTTGGAACAAAGGGTCAAGGTTTTGAGCCTGGTTCCAGGCGCAGAATCTCTTCCAATTTTCTGAGTAAGCTTTCCTGGTGCTAGGCCTCCTGGTCTCCAAAATGACATCCATAACAGCTTTAGAGAGAGGTGTTGCCTGTTTGGGCTAATGTATCTGCCATGCAGCTAGGTTTAGGGTTTTGAGCTGACCGTGCAGGATCTGATTGTTTTGTTGAGTCAGGTGGTGTGGAATTTGAGGCAAAATCCACGGTGGTCCTCAAGCCAAGTTCCTTAAGACACGGTACCAGTGCTGGCGTGGCCAGACTGGAGCAATCGGGATCATCTGTGGTTTTTCTTGTCTGGCCTTTAGGAGTACCTTTTAAAGGAGAGGCAGTGGTGGGAAGACAAACTTTTAGGTTTTTCCAGCTGAACAAGAGAGCGTCCACTTTCCATGCTTGTTTGTGATAAGTTCTTGTGCAGAATTTTTGTAGTTGGCAATTCAGTGGGGAGGCAAAAAGATCTATGTCTGGGCATCCCCACTTTTTTGTTACCATGCTGAAGATTTGTGGATTCAATTTCCATTCGTGAGGGTCCATGATATTTCTGCTTAGATCGTCTGCCAGAGTATTTTTTTTTCCTGGCAGGAGTTGTGCTTGCAGGTGAACTTGATACGTTAGAGCTGTGTCCCACAAGGTCATGGCTTGCCTGCATAGGGGATAAAAATGAGTGCCCCCTTGCTTGTTTATGTACCACATTACTGTGGTGTTGTCTGTCTTTAGTAATAATTGTCCTGGATGCAGAAGGTCCTTGAAAGCTGTTAGGGCCTTTTGAACAGCCAACATCTCTTTTTGATTGATGTGAAGATGCATCTGGTCTGTGGTCCACTCGCCCTGAATGCATTTTCCTGCCATGTGTGCTCCCCAGGCATAATCCGAAGCATCGGTTGTTAGAGTTTGCCTGGCTGTGGGTTTGGTAAAAGGCTGACCCTTGTTTTGGTGACATGCCTGTGCCGACCATCGAAACTCCTGTTGTAGGCAGGGGAATCATTGGTATTACTGCTTCTAAACTGTGAGTGTTGAGTCCAAACACTTTTTAGGTACTATTGTAATTTCCTCATATGCAGTCTGGCATATGGTATTAGTAGAATGCAGGATGCCATGAATCCCAGGGCCTGCAGAATTTTTCTTGCAGGGAGATGGGACTTTTTTTGCCAGTAATTGAAAATATTGAGTTAGTTGAACTTGTTTGTCTGGCGTGTGGTAAGCCATCTGGGCCGTTGTATTTAAGCTGGCACCCAGGAATGTAATCTGTTGCGAGGGCACTAGTTTTGACTTCTTTTCGTTTACTGTGTACCCTAGAGAAATTAGCAACCTTTTTACAAACGCCAGATGCTGTAGAAGAATGTCCTTTGTCTCTGAATGAGGCAGTCGTCCAGGTATGGATATACTTGAATTCCTTTTTGTCTGCAAAATGCAATTACTGGTACCAGGCACTTTGTGAAGACCCAGGGCGCAGTAGATAAGCCAAAGGGCAGTGCAGAGAATTGGTAGTGCATTGTACCAGCTTTGAATCTGAGGAATCTTCTGCAATTTTGTCTGATAGGGACATGCAGGTATGCCTCTTTGAGGTCCACAGTAACGAGCCAAGCCTTCTTGCCCAGCATGGGTAGAAGCTGGTGTAATGTCAACATTTTGAATTTTGGAATATCCAGGTATGTATTCAAAATTGAAAGGTATAGTATGGGCCTCCAGGCCTTGTCCTTTCTGGGGACCAGGAAGAGTCTTGAGTAAAATCCTTGTCCTTGTTCCTGTTGTGGTACTTTTTGAATAGCTCTCATGTCCATGAGGGCTGAAATTTGTTTTTGTGCCTCTGCCCATTGATTTTGTGGCAGGTCTGGCATTCCTTTTAGCCTTGGTAAAGTATGAAAGTGGAACCTGTAACCTTGAGACACATTATTCTGTAACCTTGAGACACAATATTCAGAACCCATTTGTCTTGGGTGATTGTTTGCCAGTTTTGAGAAAAAAGTGCTAGTTTTCCCCCTAAGGAGGGGGCTTCTAAAAGTGACGTGCTTGGTGTACGAAGGGGAAAATCATTGTGACTGTTTCCTGTAAGGCTGAGACTTGTCCTCACCTCCTTTTGGGGTTGAGGTGCCCCACTGTCGTTGTCTTGGGGTTGAGATCTGCCTCTTTGGCGTCTGTATCTGCCTCTCTGTGGCCTGACACTGGAAAGGACCAATTCTTTCTTGGCCAATTTCTGCTAAACTGAGGTGGCTGTACTGTAAGAAATCCTTGACTGTTTGCATAGATTTAGCTTTATCCTTGATTTTCTTTAACACCTCTTCTGCCTTAACACCAAATAAGGTATCATGCTGTAAAGGAGCATCCAATAATTTTGCCTTAACATGACCAGGTAAACTCTGTTCTTTTAACCAAGCATGTCTTCGAATCACAGAACCTGTAACTGCGGCTCTACAAGAGGGCTCTAAAGAATCAAAACCACATTGCAGAGTATGTTTTCCCACGTTCAACTGCATGCAATAAATCCTGCATTTCTTTACAATCAGGAGCTTCTGAGCTTGCAAGCATTTTCTGTTTTAACTGAGCCATTAAATATTGTTGGTACTTAAGCATGTGGAACTGGCAATTTAAAGCTCTTACTGCTAAAGTTGCAGAAGTCTATACTTTCTTCCCCCATCTATCCAAAGCTCTGGAATCTCTGTCAGAGAGTACTGGATTTTTTGCAATGGAAGCCTTAACCCCTTTTGGACCCTGGGAAATAGTTTCTGGATCAGCAGAAGGGTTTTTGTAAAGAAACTTGTGAGAGTCAGGGACTCTATAATACCTGTCTGGTTTGGCTGGAGCAGGGGGCAAAGAATCAGGAGATAAGGTGGATTCAGAGAACACACCATCCACAATGTCTAGCACAGGCGGAATGTGTGCCTACCCCTGCTTGTTTATATACCACATGACCGTGGTGTTATCTGTCTATCAGTAGTTGTCCCGGATGAAGCAGGTCCTTGAAGGCTGTCAGGGCATTTTGAACAGCTAACATCTCTTTTTGTTTGATATGTAGATGCATTTGGTCTGAGGACCATGTGCCCTGAATGCATCTTCCTGCCATGTGGGCTCCCCAGGCATAGTCTGATACATCCGTTGTTGGTGTCTGCCTGGCTGGAGGTAATGTGAATGGCTGTCCCTTGTTCTGGTGATAAGCCTTTGCCCACCATCGAAACTCCTGTTGCAGGCAGGGAATGAGAGTAATGACTGTTTCCAGACTGTGGCAATGTTGAGCCAAAAACTTTTTAGGTACCACTGAAGTTTCCTCATATGCAGTCTTGCATATGGAATTAGTAGGATGCAGGATGCCATGAAGCCCAAAGCCTGCAGAATATTTCTTGCAGATAACTGGGTCCTTGTTGCCAACATTGTGAAACAGTCAGTTGCATTTGTTTGTCTGGCGTGAGATAAGCCATCTGGGCAGTTGTATTCAAGCTTGCACCCAGGAATGTAATCTCTTGTGAGGGTACTAGTTTTGATTTCTTTTGGTTGACTGTGTACCCTAGGCACGTTAGAAGTCTTTTCACGAACGCCAGATGTTGACGAAGAATGTCCTTGTTCTCTGCTTGAATGAGACAGTCGTCCAAGTAAGGATATATTTGTAATACTCTTTGTCTGCAGAATGCAATTACTGGTGCCACGCACTTTGTAAAGACCCTGGGCGCAGTAGATAAGCTAAAGGGCAGTGCAGAGAATTGGTAACGCATTGAACCTGCGTTGAATCTTGGGTATCTTTTGCATGGTTGTCTCATTGGAACATGCAGGTAATGCCTCTTTTAGGTCTAATGTCACAAGCCAAGCATTCTTGCCCAGCATGGGCAGAAGCTGCTGCAAAGTCAACATTTTGAATTTTGGAATACCCAGGAAAGTGTTCAGAATAGACAGGTCCAGTATCGGCCTCCAGGCCTTGTCCATTCTGGATACCAAGAACAGTCAAGTAAAAACCTTGTCCCTGCTCTTGCTCTGGTATTTGCTGAATGGCCCCCATGCCCATTGATTTTTTAGCAGATCTGGCCAGCCGTTTGCCTTTGGCAGAGTATGGAAATGGAACTTGTAGCCTTGTGAGACTATGTTTAGAACCCACTTGTCCTGGGTTTTGATGTGCCAATTTTGAGCAAAAAGTGCTAATTTTCCACCTAACGGTGCTGCCAGAAGATAAGTGCTTGGTGCAGGCAGGGGGGAAGTCACTAAGACTTTTTTCTGTATGTTTGTGATATGTCTTCTCCAGCTTTGGAGGTAGAAGCACCTCATTGCTTGGGCCTGTAAGAACCTTGCGCCTGGGGTCTGCCCCTTTGAGGTCTGTCTGACACAGGAAAGGACCAATTTTTTGTAGGCCAGTGTCTACTAAACCTAGGGAGCTGTACTTGTAAAAAAATCTTTGACAGTTTGCATAGATTTAGCGTTGTCCTCCTTTTTCTTTAACACCTCTTCTGCCTTAACACCAAACAAAGTATCATGTTGTAAAGGTGCATCTAGTAATTTAACTTTAACATGATCAGGCAGATTTTGTTCCTTTAACCAAGAATGCCTCCTAATTACAGAACCCGTAGCTGCGGCCCTGCAGGAGGCCTCCAAAGATTCAAAACCACATTGCAAAGTATGTTTTCCAACCTGTTCTGCTGCATACAATAAATCCTGTATTTCCTTGCTTTCTGCACATTCAGAATTTAAAATTTTCTGTTTAAGCAATCCCATGACATGTTGCTGATACTTACGAATATGAAGTTGACAGTTTAAGGCCCTTACAGCCAAAGTTGCAGATGTGTAAACCCTTTTCCCCCCCTCTATCCAGTGCCCTTGAAAACTCTGCCAGAGGGGATTGGGTTTTTTGCCATGGAAGTCTTAACTCCCTTTGGACCCTGTGAAATAGTTTCTGGGTCAGCAGCAGAGTTTTTAAAAATAAATTTGTGTGCGTCAGGCACCCTGTAATATCGGTCAGGTTTAAGAGGGGCTGAGGGTAAGGAGTCAGACTAGACTCCGAAAACACATCTGCAATGTCTAACAGGTGGAATGGCTAGAGGCCTGTGCTGAGGTAGTAACAGAAAATCCCTGAGCCTCTTTTTTGATTATGAAAAATCTTGGCTCTCCCAGTGGAAATGCTCCCTCATGGTATGCAAGGTTTCCCCAAAGGAATAGTCCTCAGGAGGAGATGCTGAAGGTATAGATTCTTCAGCATCAGAATCCTCATAGGGGGGAAGAGAATATCCCTAATCAGAAGAAATAGAAACCTGATCTGAAGATTCATAGTCAGTGTCCTGCCTAGGCCTCTTATCAGGAAGGGGATGGGAACCCCTGATCAAGGTAATCAAGTCTTCAGCCACTCTGACCATCTGTGTTTCGGGCATAGAGGCCTGTCCACATGGCTCAGTTTGTTTCCTTGCTTTAGAAGGTGCTTTAGGTCTTTGAAGCTGAAGTTGTTTTAATGTAAAGATGTTTAGGTCTGAATACACCCTCAGAAGCCGGTTCCTGCTCAGCGGCTCTGGACCCATCTGAGGGATTAGCATCAGAGGCTCCAATACCTTGAGTATCCAGCGGCATGGCCGTCTCCACAAGGGAGTCGGTAGCGGCCTGCGAATAAAGTAGCGGGTGTCAGGGGCTGCGAATGCGCCTCACGGAGAACCGGCGACTGGCTTAGGAGAAGCTTTGTCATTGGTTTTGGGCCTTGGTTGTTTTTCTCTACCTTTTTTTGAGTTTTTTGTAAGATCCGGTAGTCGGATGGCTATCCGATGACATTTCAGGATAATTAAACTGGCGTCCAAAAAAGTTTAAAGCAAAATCATACCGACACTTAATAGTGCGTTGGTTAACTCTAGCAGAAAACAGATAACCAGTAACGTTGTGATCAGGGCCTAGGCAAGGAATACAGTAAGAATGAAAATCCTTACGAGGTATTTGCTTACCACAAGAAATACAATTAACTTTTTCTGACATCGGTCTGGAGCAAGAAAAAAGTTTCCCCAACAGGGTACTTAGCTTTATTTAAGACTTCGGATCGGAAACACAAACACGAAAATCTCAGGAGTCGGCCGCCGGCACTTGCAAACTGCTTCTGCTTCGGGCACCGTGCGGCAAGAAAGACTGAAGAAAATGGCATCGGCTACTTCTTTTATACCCCTGACGACCTGACGTTAGGGAAGGGGCGACAGCAGCCAACGCAGGACCCAAGACTTTGGAATTCAGGCCAGCTGAGGGCAACCTGCCAGCAGGATTACCCAAATGTAATGACTGCAACAGTGAAACATGAAAAACATGAGAAGTACTAGGAAAAAAGGGGGGTGGCGGGTGGGTAACCCGGACTGCAACAGTGAATACACTCCAACATCTACATTTATGGCAAGTGCACACAACTGTACTATGTTCTTCGTGTTTCACTGTTGCAGTCATTACATTTGGGTAGAATCCCAAAGCTATGGATGGGAGGATGGAGCTAAATAGCATTAGGAGCAGCTATAAGGCCCTGCAGAACTGCAGTGGCAAAGCCTGCTCTGGACTTACAGAGGCAAATGAGAATGCTTTGTAAAAGTATGAACAGAGCTCCAAGTAGCAGCTTCTAAAATGTCTTTGGTTGGAACTCCTCTGAGAAAAGCTGCTGAGATAGAGGCAGCCCTGGTGGAATGTGACCAGATTCCCTTGGGCACTGGTTTACCATGATGCAAGTAGCAGAAATGAATGCAGTGGCTTATCCATTTAGAAATGGTCGGCTTTGATATAGCCTTCCCCTTTGATCCTGAAGCAAATGCCACCAGTAGTTGCTCAGACTTTCTTAGAGATTTTGTACTGTTTAAGTAGAATCTTAGTTGTCTGAGTATGTCCAATGAATGCAGAATCTGCTCCCCCTTGTTCTGCGGATTTGGGTAAAATGTTGGCAGGTGAATTGTTTGGTTAATAGCCACACTGGATACCACCTTGGGCATAAAGGAAGGACTGGTCCTGAGGGACACCCTGTCCGGGTAAAATGTAATAAAAGGCTCCACAGCCATGACAGCCTGTAGTTCTGAAAGCCTTCTCGCTGAAGTGATTGCCAAAAGGAAAGCTGTTTTCCAAGATAAAAACTTTAATCCACAGTAGCTGCTGGTTCAAAAGGAGGCAGGGTGAGTTTTTCCAGTAAAAAATTTAGGTCCCATGCAGGAGATGGTGATCTTCGGCGGAGGCCTTAAATTTTTGGCCTCCCTATGATACTATTTGAGAAGAGGATGAGAAAAGAGGGGAGGCTCCATGTTGTAATGAGCCGAGATGGCAGAGGCATGGATCTTTACTGAAGAAAAAGACAGGCCCTTGTCAAGCATCTCAGTCAAGTATTGTAAAATCTGAGGGATATTTGGTTTTGCTGTGTCCGTTCCTTGTGCTTTGTTCCAAGCACAAAATCTCTTCCATTAATCAGCATAAGATTTTCTAGTACTATGCCTTCTGGCTTCCAAATTGACATCCATCACAGATTTACTGAGAGGTGTTGTTTGAATAATGAAATGATCAGCCATTCTGCAAGGTTCAAAGTTTGGAGCTGAGTGTGCAGAATTTGATTGTCTGCTGAGACAGTAGATGAGGTATTTGAGGCAAGTACCAAGGAGGGAGTTGAGACATATTCCTTAGAATTGGGTACCAGTGCTGGCGAGACCAGTCCGGAACAATCAGGATCATTTTTGTTTTTTCCTGTCCGACTTTTAGTAAGACCTTGGAGAGAAGAGGCAAAGGTAGAAAGGCATAGACTGATAGGTTTCTCCAACTGAAGAATAGTGCATCCACTTTCCGAGCTTGTCTGTGATAAGTCCTTGTGCAGATTTTGTCCGGTTGATAGACCTCTATTTGCCTCTCCCTACAACTATGTCTGGGCTCCCTCATTTTTGTTACCATGCTGAAGATTTGTGGATCCAGTTTCCACTTGTGCGGGTCCATAAGATTTCTGTTTAGGTCGTCTACCAGAGTATTTTGTTTTCATGGCAGGAATTGAGCTTGAAGATGTACTTGGTAAGTCAAAGCTGTGTTCCAGAATGCCATGGGTAGTCTGCAAAGGGGGTAGGAATGTGTACCCCCCTGCTTGTTTATGTACCACATAACAGCGGTGTTGTCCATCTTTATCAGTAGTTGTCCTGGATGAAATAAGTTGAAATGCAGATGCATTTGTTTTGGGCTCCATATGCCCTGAATGCATCTCCCCGCCAGGTGGGCCCCCCAAGCATAGTCTGATGCGTCTGTAGTCAGAGTTTGGGTGGCAGGGGGTAGAGTGAATGAGTCACTTGTTTTGCTGACATGTCTCTGCCCATCAAAGAAACTTCTGTTGTAGGCAAGGAATGAGAGGAATCATTGTTTCCAGACTGTGACAATGTTGACTCCATAAACTTTTTAGGTACCACTTAAGTTTCCTCATATGCAGTCTTGCATATGGAATTAGTAGAATGCAGGATGCCATGAACCCCAAAGCCTGCAGAATATGTCTTGCAGATAACTGGGTTTTTGCTGCCATCTGTTTGAAGTATGATGTCAGTTGCCTTTGTTTGTCTGGTGTAAGGTAAGCCATCTGGGGCAGTTGTATTCAAGCTTGCACCCAGGAATGTAATTATTTGAGAGAGTACCAGTTGGGATTTCTTTTCGTTTATTGTGTACCCTAGGCATGTTGAAGCTTTTTTTTTTTTTTTTTTTTTACAAACGCCAGATGTTGAAGAAGAATGTCCTTGTTCTCTGCTTGAATGAGACAGTCGTCCAGGTAAGGATAAATTTGTACGCTTCTTTGCCTGCAAAATGCAATTACAGGTGCCAGGCACTTTGTAAAGACCCTGGGTGCAGTAGATAAGCCAAAGGGCAGTGCAGAGAATTGGTAATGCAAAAAACCTGCCTTGAAGCAGAGGTATCTTCTGCACGATTCCCTTATTGGGTTATGCAGGTATGTCTCTTAAGTCTAGAGTCACTAACCAAGAGTTCCTGCCCAGCATAGACATTAGCTGTTGCAAAGTCAGCATTTTGAATTTTGGAATGTCCAGGAACGTGTTCAAAATCTATAAGTGCAGTATTGGACACCAGTCATTGTCTTTTCTGGGTACCAGGAAAAGTCTTGAATAAAAACCTTGTCCTTTTTCCTGTTCTGGTACTGGTTGAATAGCCCCCATATCCATGAGGGACGTAACTTGTTTCTGAGCCTCTGCCCATTGATTTTGAGGCAGATCTGGCCAACCGTTTGGAATTCGCAAAGTATGGAAATGAAATCTGTACCCCTGAGATACTTTAATACCCACTTGTCCTAGGCAATTAACTGCCAATTTTGAGCATGACGTGCTAATTTTCCCCCCAAGGGGGCTGACAAAAGGTAAGTGCTTGGTGATGGTAGAGGTAAGTCAGTGAGTCTGCTTACTGTAGGGTTGTGCTTTGTTTCCTCCAGATTTGGAGGTGGAGGCACCCCATTGCTTTGACCTGTAAGAACCCTGCGATTGGTATTCTGGCGCCTTTTGAGCACCTGGATTTGCCTTGAGAGGCACTGTTGAACACAGGAAAGGACCAATTTTTAGTAGGCCAGAGCCTACTGAACCTGGGTGGCTGCACTTGTAAGAAATCTTTTACAGTTTGCATAGATTTAGCTTTGTCTTCCATTTTCTTTCAAACCTCTTCTGCCTTATTACCAAACAGAGTATCATGCTGTAAAGGAGCATCCAACAATTTAGCTTTAACATGATCAGGCAGATTTTTCTCCTTGAGTCAGGTATGCCTTCTAATCACAGATCCAGTATCTGCGGCCCTGTAAGAGGCCTCCAAGGGATCAAAACCACATTACAAAGTATGCTTTCCAACCTGTTCTGCTGCATGCAATAATTCCTGTAATTCTTTATTTTCTACACAATCAGAAACCAAAATCATTTTCTGTTTCAATAAGCCCATACCATGCTGTTGATATTTAAGCATATGAAACTGGCAGTTTAAGGCCCTAATTGCCAATGTTGCAGAAGTATAAACCTTCTTTCTCCATCTATCCAGCGCCCTGGAATCTCTATCAGAGGGGGTAGGATTTTTTGCTGAAGAGGCCTTTACACCTTTTGGGACCCTGTGAGAGAGTCTCAGGATCAGCAGCAGGATTTGTGGATAGAAATTTGTGGGAGTCAGAAACCCTGTAATATCTGTTTGGCTTACTAGGAGCCGGAGGTAGGGAATCAGGAGCCATGCTTGATTCCGAAAACACATCAACAATGTCTAATGAAGGGGGGTATTGCCAACGCTGAGGAAGAAGGAAATCCCTAAGCCTCTTTTTTGATTCAGAGAAATCTTGACTCTTCCCAATGAAAATGCTCCCTTAAAGTATGCAAGGTTTCTCCCAAAGAATAATCCTCAGCAGGAGATGCAGATGGGATGGATTCTTCTGTATCTGAATCCTCATAGGGTGGTATAGAAAATTCCGAAGCGGAATCAGTAGAAATGGAAACCTGATCTGAAGATTCATAATTAGTGTCTTGCCTAGGCCTCTTAGCAGGGGTTGGGGGGTTGGGAACCCCTGATCAAGGTAATTAAATCCTCAACCATTTTGGTCATCTGTTTTTTAGGCATGGTGGCCTGAGCACGTGGCTCATGGGTCAGTTTTTTAGACTTAGAAAATGTTTTCGATCTTGTTTTTGAAGCTGGTGTCGGGGTTATATAAAAATGTTGAGGCCTGAAAACACCCTCAGAAACCGGTGCCTGCTCAGCCGCTCCGGACCCATCCAAGGGAGAGATATCCGCGGGTTCAATACTCTTAGAATCTCGTGGCATACCAGACTCTGCATGGATCTCGGTAGAGGCCTGCAACTCAAACGTAGTGGGTATCAGGGGCTGCGAAAGCACCTCACTTAGTACCGGCGACTGGCTTAAAAGAAGCTTCGTTGGTTTTGGACCTCGACGGTCTGTCTCTGTCTTTTTCTTAGCGTATTTTGTGAACTCCAGTAGTTGGATTGCTAACCGACAACATTTCAGGGTAATTAAATCTGGATCCAAAATATTTAGAAGCAAAAATATACAGACGCTTTATAGTGTGTTGGTTAAATCTAGCACAAAACCGACAGCAAGGCACGTTATGATCTAGACCTAGGCAAGGAATACAGTACAATTGAAAATCCTTATAAGGTATTTGCTTCCTACAAGTAATGCAATTATTAACTTTTACTGATATCGGTAAGGAGCAAGAAAAAGTTTCCCCAATGGGGTACTTAGCTTTGTTGAAGACTTCAGTTCTGAAACTCGAATGCGAAAATTTCAGGAGCCTGCCGACTGGCACTTGAGAACTGCTTCTGCTTCGGGCACCGCGCGGCAAGAAAGACTAAAGAAAATGGAGTCGGCTGCACGTTTTATACACCTGACAACCTGACGTCATGGAAGAGGAGACGGCAACCGGCGCAGGACCCAAGACTTTGTTATTCAGGCCGACTGAGGGCAACCTGCCAGCAGATTATTCAAATGTAATGACTGCAACAGTGAAAAATGAAGAACATCTTCATATTCAGATGTATCAGAGTCACTGGACTCTTGTTCAGATAAAACTACTGGGGACAAGTCTCTTTCTTTTGGAAGGGATAGCCTGGATTCCCCTAATTAGCATTATAAGGTCTTCTGCCATTTTAAGCATTTGAGAATGAGGCAAGAAAGCAGGTGCCTGAGCTTGGGTCATCGTTTTTTGGGTGTGGTTCATACCCTGGGCCTTAGAAATTTGGTTGTTTTCGAAATAACTAGAGACACAAAAGAAGGAGTCGGCCTGTGTCGAGTATCGGTAGTTCAAAGAACTTCCTCGGAAGCCGGTGCCTGCTCAGCCACCCCGGACCCATCCAAGGTAGACACATCAACAGGATCCTTGGTCAAAGAAGAGTCTCGTGGCATACTGGACTACGAAAGGGTCTCGGTAGCGGCCTGTGAATCCACATCAGGGGCTGCGAAAGTGCCTCACTGAGAATCGGAGAACTACAGACCAGCTTAACGGAAGCGTCGTTGGCAGTTTTGAACCTGTGCGGTCTTTGTCTTTATCCTTACGATTTGTTCAGAAGATCGGTAGTCGGATGGCTTACCGAAGCCATACAGGAATTCTAAGACTGAGAGGGAAAATATCGAGCTACAATAAGAGCCCCGACGACGTACAACTCTGGCATTGAACAAAGCACAAAAGCGACAGTGGGGAACATCGTGGTCTGGGCCTAAACAGGTGAAACAGTAAGAATGGAAGTCTCAGTGTGGTATTTGCTTTCTACAGTCGAGACAACTGTTAACTTTTTCTGACATCGGTCAGAGCAAGAAAAAAGGATCCCCAATGGGGTACTTAACTTTAGAAAACTTCAGTTCGGCAAACAAAACCCCAGGTAGCGTCCGACCGGCACTCGTGCAAACTGCTTCTGCTTCGGGCTCCTTGGCAGGAAAGACTGATGTAATGGCGTCGGCCACTGCGGACCTGAAGTCAGTCCTGGAGTGACAGCAACCAACGCAGAAATACTAAGCCTCTGGTATTCGGGCCGACTGAGGGCTACCCCTGGCAGGGTAACCGAAAAGTGATGACTGCAACAGTGAAACACAAAGAACATCCTAAAGGATCTCCTCCCAAGAACAACTCAACGTCCGGCCAGTATACCAAACCATTTAGTACTTACTGGCATCTATGTCACATGTATGCTCTCCATACAAGGAGTAAGGCATAAACGTGGCATAGGTTCCCATGTATTCAGAACTAAAAAAGCCCCAGGAGGAAAAGAATTCCCTAGGGGACAAGGAAAAAAGTACAGTTTTGTACCTACCATAAATGTAGATGTTCGAGTGCTAATACAGCTACAGTCATAACAAATGGGTTCTCCTGCCTTCAGGCGGGTCCTCGGTCGGCCGAATTCCAAAGTCTAGGTCCGGCGTCTGTTGTCGTCGCTTCTTCCCTGATGTCAGTGCGACAGGGGTATAAAGGAACCAGCCGACGCCATTTTCTTCAGTTTTTCTTGCCCCAGATGGCAGGTGCCCCCAGAAGGAAGGCAATACATACATTTGTGTAATAATGCAGTGCAATATAAACAAAATACAGTAGTTGCAAGCAAATACATCATAAATGAATACCCCAATCAGGTTGTATGAGGAGGTGTTAGCCTATAGGCCTGTCCCAAGAGGGGAAGGAGGGGGAGGGAAACCTGGACTGCAGCTGTATTAGCACTCTAACATCTACATTTATGGTAGGTACAAAACTTACTATGTTCATCGTGCATACAGCTGCAGTCATAACAGATGGGTAGAATCCCAAAGCTAAGAGAGGGGTGGGTAGGCACTAGGTGGAACTAGGAGGAGCCAAAATGCCCTGCAAGATTGCAGTGGCAAAGTCTGCTCTAGATTTGGAGTATAATGGTAGGTTGTAGTGCTTGGAGAAGGTATGCAGAGAACTCCAAGTGGCTGCTTCCAAAATATCCTTGGTAGGAACTCCTCTCAGGAAGGCTGCAAAGGTGGCTGTGGCCCTGGTGGAATGAGTTCTAATGCCTGTAGGTACAGTTTTGCCATGAAAGGAATAGCAAAAGCGTATGCAGTGGGCTATCCATTTTGAGATGGTCTGTTCGGAAATTGGCTTTCCTTGAGCTCCTACCGCAAAGGCCACAAAGAGCTGTTCTGATTTTCTGAAAGGCTTTGTTCTGTCCAAATAATAACGCAGTTGTCTGTGGATGTCCAAGGAATGTAGTAATCTCTCCCCTTTGTTTTGAGGATTAGGATAAACAGTAGGTAAATGTATGGCCTGATTTAAAGCTAACCTGGATACCACTTTAGGCATAAAGGACGGGTTGGTTCGTAAGGAAACCCTGTGCTGATGGAAGATAAAAGGCTGGACAGCCATGAGAGCCTGTAGTTCTGAAACTACGAGCTGAGGTGATAGCCAGAAGGAAAGCTGTTTTCCAGGACAAATATTGCAAATCTGATGAGGCGGTTGGCTCAAAGGGAGGCAAGGTCAGTTTTTCCAGAATGAAATTAAGATCCCAAGCAGGTATTGGTTGTTTCCTTGGAGGTCTTAAATTCTTAGCCCCTCTGAGGAACTGTCTTGAGAGGGAGAGAGAATAAAGGTGGATCAGTGTTGTATTCTGCAGAAATGGCTGAGGCATGGATTTTGATGGAGGAGAAAGTCCACTGCTTAGCAGTTCAGCCAAATATTGTAGTATTTGAGGTAAATTCAGTTTTCCAGGATCCTGGCCCTTTTTCTCATTCCAGACACAAAAACGTTTCCATTTTGAGGAGTAAGCTTTTCTAGTTGATGGTCTTCTGGCCTCCAAAATGACATCCTGCACCTCCTTGGAGAGGAGGGCCTGTTGTGATGCTAAGGAATCTTCCATGCGGCTAGATTGAGTGTTTTTAGCTGGCTGTGAAGAGTTTTGAAGCTGTGCTGAGTCAGAAGAAGAGGCATTAGAGGCAGGGTCCATGGTGGGGAATGCGTCAGGCCCCTCAGGAGTGGGTACCAGTGCTGTCTTGGCCAGTCCGGAGCAATGAGAATCATCTTTGGTCTGTCTGCTCTGGTCTTCAATAGAACTTTGGGCAGCAGAGGAAGAGATGGGAAGGCATAAACTGTCATTGATGTCCAACTGAAAGAGAGCGTCCACTCTCCAGGCCTTTGGATGGAAAATCCTTGAGCAGAATTTTGTCAATTGATGATTTTTGTGGGAGGCAAAGAGATCTATGTCTGGCCTTCCCCATTCTTAGATTATTTCTGTAAAAACTTTTGGATGCAATTGCCATTCATGTGGATCTGTCATATTCCTGCTTAGGTTGTCTGCCAGCGTGTTTTCCTTGCCTGGCAAGTACTGTGCTTGTAGTTCCATTTGTAAGTCCATGGCCATGTTCCAAAGTGACATGGCCAGTCTGCATAGGGGGTAAGAATGTGTTCCTCCCTGTTTATGTACCACATAACTGTGGTGTTGTCCGTTCTTATCAATAGTTGACCTGGTTGTAGAAGGTCCTTGAAAGCTATAATAGCATTTATTACTGCTAGCATTTCTTTTTGATTGATGTGAAGATGCATTTCTTTTTGGGACCATTTGCCCTGAATGCACCGATCTGTCATGTGTGCCCCTCAGGCGTAGTCCGAGGCGTCTGTTGTGATGACTTGATTTGCTTGAGGCTTGCTGAATGGAAGACCTGTGTTTGTTTGACATGCTTGTGCCCACCACAGAAATTCCTTTTGCAGACATGGAATTAGTGGTATTATTGTTTCCAAACTGTGGCTGTGTTGAGACCATATGTTTTTCAGGTACCATTGTAGTTTCTCATATGCAGCTTTGCACATGGGATTAGTAAGATGCAAGATGCCATGAATCCCAGAGCCTGCAGGATTTTCCTTGCAGTCAGCCTGGTGCAATTTGCTAGTGTTCTGAAGTATTGAATTAGTTGCCCCTGCTTCTCTGGCGTGAGGTAGGCCATCTGGGTGTTCGTGTCCAAATTGGCACCCAGGAAAATGATCTTCCGAGAGGGTATTAGCCTTGATTTCTTTTTGTTGACTGTGTATCCCAGAGAGTTCAACAACATTATCACATAAGCCAGATGTTTCAGAAGAATGTGCTTGCTGTCCGCTTGGATCAGGCAGTCGTCCAAATAGGGGTATATTTGTAACCCTTGAAGTCTGCAGTAGGCAATTACTGATGCCAGGCATTTCGTGAATACTCTGGGTGCAGTAGATAAGCCAAAGGGCAATGCAGAGAATTGATAATGGGTTGAACCTGCAAGAAATCTGAGGTACCTTCTGCAATTTTGTCTGATTGGGACATGTAGCCTCTGTTTATAATGTCCAGGATCCATTTGTCCTTTGTGACAATATGCCAATTTTTTGAAAATAATGCCAGCTTTCCTCCTAACGGGGCTGCCATTTGAGACTTGGTTGGCATGCAAAGGGGAAAGTCATTGGGTTTGCTTTCTGAAAGATTGTGAGTTATCCTCACCACCTCTTTGTGTAGGAGCTTGCCATTGTCTGCCTCTAAACGATCCTTGGGCTTGTCCTCTGCCCCTCGGGCGCCTGTATCTGCCTCTTTGGGGTCTGTCCGTTGCAGGAAAGGACCAGTTTTTGGAAGGCCAATTTCTACTAAAGCGTGGGGGTTGTACCTGTAGAAATTCTTTCACAGTTTGCATTGATTTAGCCTTTTTCCAGAGGCCTGTGCTGAGGTAGCAAGAGAAATTCTCTGAGCCTTTTCTTGGAATCTGAATAATCTTGGCCTTCCCAGTGGAAGTGTTCCCTTAAAGTATGCAAAGTTTCCCCAAATGAGTAATCCTCCGGGGGGGGGGGGGGGGGCAGAAGGGATGGATTCCTCCACATCAGAGTCTTCAAAAGGGGAGTAAGAATGTTCCTGATCATCAGAGTGCTCTGAAATAATGGAGCCCTGATCAGAGGAGGGGGAATCTTCCTCTACTCTGGGGCTTTTGTCCGGTGGGGGCTGAGAACCTCTGATAAGAGTAATTAAGTCCTCAGCCATTTTAAGCATCTGTTTCTTAGGCATGGGGCCTGGAGATGGGCCCTGTGTAGCTGGTCTCAGAGTGCATGGTTGCTTTAGACTTTGTGAAAGCCTTGATGGAGAAACAAGAGGAAGGTCTGAAGACACCTTGAGTGGAGGTGGACCTGTCCACATTCTGAGTTTCAACGCCAAAAGTGGCTTCGGTATCTGTAGTCGGGGTGTGGGCCGAGGAGCCTGTGACCTCGGGCACAGGAGACACCGTCAAAGAAGTGTTGTCGGTAGTCAGGAGCTGCGTATGCGCCTCGCTGAGAAAAGGACCACATGTAGTCTGCTTTGGCGTGGTGTCGGTAGAGGCCGCGGACCTCGTGTGTCAGTCCTTGTCTTTGCGTTTTTTAGACAAAACCAGATTCGGAGTGTCCGACGACATAGTATAATTAAATGCTTTCCCAAAATAATGCTGGGCGAACTCCGCCCAATGCTTAATAGTGCGTTTGTTGAATGTAGCACAAAAGCGACAGACCGAGACGTCGTGGTCTAGGCCTAAACAAGGTATACAGAGGGAATGGAAATCCTTATGCGGTATTTGCTTCCCACAAGAAATACAATTATTAACTTTGCCTGACATCGGTCTGAGGCAAGAAAAGTTTCAACGGGTACTTAGCTTTTAAGAAGACTTCGGTTTCCAAATTTTCGTAATCTCAGGAGCTGGCCGACCGGCACTTGCGAACTGCTTCTGCTTCGGGCACCGCGCGGCAAGAAAGACTGAAGAAAATGGTGTTGGCTGGTTCCTTTATACCCCTGTCGCACTGACGTCAGGGAAGAAGCGACGACAACCGACGTCGGACCTAGACTTTGGAATTCGGCCGACCGAGGACCCGCCTGACGGCAGGAGAACCCATCTGTTATGACTGCAGCTGTACGCACGATGAACATCATGTGCATCCAGAAGAAAAGGAAGAGGAGCTCCTTAGCCAAGAGGGCAAGAAAACAGGCTAGAGCATAGGAGGCACAAGGGAGGGAGTGAATACTGCAACACTGGAGCAACACTGGAGAGAAAGTACAGTTGTGTACACTTACCATAAATGTAGATGTTAGAGTGTATTCACTGTTGCAGTCATTACATTTGGGTTATCTGCTTACAGTAGCCCTCATTAGGCCTGATTAACAAAACTTTGGTTCCTACGTCGGTTGCGGTCTCGTATTCTGTGACGTCAGGTCGTCAGGGGTATAAAACATGCAGCCGACATCATTACATCAGTTTTTCTTGCCCCAGATGTCAGGTGCCCCCCCCCCCCCCAATTGGAAGAAATTAAATCTATAAATATACAAGATTATACCTCAAACAAAAAAGCAAATACACCAAAAAGTTTTAAGCATTGAAAAGGAGATAAGCGGTACAGCCAAAAGAAGTCAGGGGGCTGGAGTGAGGGTAACCAGGACTGCAACAGTGAATACACTCGAACATCGACATTTATGGTAAGTGTACACAACTGTACTATGCTTTTCGTGTTTCACTGTTGCAGTCATTACATTTGGGTAGTTTCCCAAAGCTAAGGCTGGGAGGAGAAATTTACATAGCATTAGGACCAGCTATAAGGCCCTGCAAAACCGCAGTGGCAAAGCCAGCTCTGGATTTAAAGAAAATTGGCAAATGGTAATGCTTGGTGAAAGTATGTACAGAACTCCAGGTAGCAGCTTCTAGGGTGTCCCTGGTAGGTAACCTCTGAGAAATGCTGTAGAGGCAGATGCAGCCCTGCTTGAGTGGGATCTGATCCCCTGTGGGATAGGTTTTCTATGGTGCTTATAGCAGAAGTGAATGCAATAGCCTATCCATCTGGAGATAGTTCGCTTTGAAATAGCCCTCCCCTCTGTCCCTGCAGCAAATGCCACCAGCAGTTCTTCAGATTTCTTTTGAGGTTTAGACCAGTCCAAGAAAAATCAAAGTTGTCTGTGCACATCTAAGGAGTGCAGTATCAGTTTCCCTTTGTTCTGTGGATTAGGAAAGAAGGTAGGCAAATTAATGGAGTGATTAAATGCCACACTGGATACCACCTTTGGCATGAAAGAGATTGGTCCTGAGTGACACCCTGTCTGCATGAAAGATAATGAAAGGCTCCACTGTCATAAGGGCCTGTAATTCAGATACCCTTCTTCCTGAAGTGATGGCTAAAGGGGAAGCTGTTTTCCAAGAAAGGAATTTTAAATCTGCAGTGGCAGCTGGCTCGAAAGGAGGAAGGGTGAGTTTCTCCAATACAAAGTTAAGGTCTCAGGCTGGAGTTGGAGATCTCTTGGGTGGGCTTAGATTTTTGGCCTCTCTGAGGAACTGCTTGAGCAGTGGAAGAGAGAAGAGGGGAGGTTTTGGGTTATGATGAGCTGAAATGGATGAGGCGTGAATTTTTATTGAGGAAAAAGACAGGCCCTTGTGAAGCATCTCAGATAAGTACTGTAGACTCTGAGGTAAATTTGGCACTGGTGTGCTCATCTCTTGATTGGTTCCAGGCACAGAATCTTTTCCATTTTTCAGCATAAGATTTTCTAGAACTAGGCCTCCTTGCCTCTAAAATGACATCCATCACTGGTTTACTGAGGGAGAGTAAAGAAGAGCTTAGGTAATTAGCCAGGCTGCTAGGTTCAGTGTTTGAAGCTGAGGGTGCAGAATCTGGTTCTCCTCCAGAGACAGCAGGGTAGGAGTATGAGGCAGGTGCCATGGGGCAAACAGTGACACTGCGCAGGAGGGGGTACCAGTGTTGGTGTGGTCAGGCAGGTGCAATCAAAATCATCATTGGTTTGTCTTGTTTGATCTTTAGTAGTACTTTGGAGAGCAGAGGCAGAGGAGGAAAGGAATAAACTGATAGTTTTTTCCAGCTGAAGGACAGAGCATCCACTTTCCAAACTTGTCTGTGGGGAGTCCTTGCCAAAATTTTTTCCAATTGATAGTTCTGGGGCTCGGAAACAAATATGTCTATATCTGGGCTCCCCCATTTGCTTGTGAACATGTTGAAAATCTTTGGTTCCAGTTTCCACTAGTCTGAGTCCATGAGGGTTCTGCTTAGTCCATCTGCCAGTGTATTTAGTTTCCTAGCAGGAATTGAACTTGTAGATGTACTTGGTAGCTCAAGGCTGTGTTCCACAATGCCATGGCTAGTCTGCAGAGGGGGTAAGAATGTGTACCTCCCTGCTTGTTTATGTGCCACATAACAGTGGTGTTGTCCGTCTTACCATAAATTGTCCTGGAAGAATTGGTCCTTGAAGGCTGTCACAGCATTCTGTACAGCTAACATTTCTTTATGACTGATGTGAAGGTGCATGTGAATTGGGTTCTATTTGCCCTGAATGCATTTCCCTGCCAGGTGCCCCCTCCCCCCCTTCCATGCATAGTCTGATGCGTCTGCTGTTAGGGTTTGGGCGGCAGGGGATTGTGTGAATGGTGGTCCCTTGTTTTGGTGGCAGGCCTCTGCCCACCAAAGGAACTCTAGAAGTCGACAAAGAATGATAGGAATCATTCCTTCTAGATCATGAGAATGTTGACACCAGGGGCTGTTTAGATACCACTGTAGTTTCCTCATATGCAATTAGAAGAATGCAGGAGGCCATGAACCCCAAGGCTTGTAGTATCTGCCTTGCAGATATAGCAGGGTTTTTGTGACCACTTCTTTGAAGTAGGTTGTCAAGTGAATTTGTTTGTCTGGCGTGAGGAAAGCCATCTGGGAAGTTGTATTCAAGCTTGCTCCCAAGAATATAATTTGTTGACAGGGTACCAGGTGTGATTTCTTTTCGTTTATGGTGTACCCCAGACAAGTAAGCACCCTCAGTACAAAAGCCAGATGATTCAAATGTATGTTCCAGTTTTCTGCCTGAATTAGACAATCGTCCAGGTATTGGTATATTTAAATATTCCTTTGCCTGAAAAATGCAATGACTGGAGCTAGGCACTTTGTGAATACCTTGGGCGCAGTAGATAAGCCAAAGGGCAGTGCAGAGATAGTGTAAACTTACCATAAATGTAGATGTTCGAGTGTATTCACTGTTGCAATCATTACATTTGGTAATTTGCTGGCAGGTTGCACTCAGTCAACCTGAATATCAAAGTCTTGGGTCCTGCGTCAGTCGCTGTCTCCTCTTCCATGACGTCAGGTTGTCAAGGGTATAAGACATGCAGCAGACGCCATTTTATTTAGTTTTTCTTGCCCCAGATGTCAGGTGCCCCCCAAATGGGGAGCAAAAAAAAAAAAAAAATATATATATATATATATATATATATATATGTACACAGCAACAAATATGTAAATGTACTTTAAGCAACATAAACTTTACCTTCATCTAAAAGCAAATACACCACAAAGGCTTTAGTATATAGTGAAGGAAAGAGAAGTTCTAGAAAAAAGGGGGATGGTGGGTGGGTAACCCGGACTGCAACAGTGAATACACTCGAAAGTACAGTTTTGTACCTACCATAAATGTAGATGTTCGAGTGTACACCCTGCTGCAGTCAGCACACTTGGGTTATCCTGTCGTCAGGCGGTCCTGCAGTTGGCCAGAATTCCAAAGTCTTGGTCCGGCGTCAGTTGCTGTCGCTTCTTCCCTGACGTCAGTGCGCCAGGGGGTATATATAATGCATCCGACGCCATTTTCTACAGTTTTTCTTGCCCTAGATGTCAGGTGCCCCTAAAAAGGTGGTCAGTAATTAGTACCAAATTAAGTAGTTTTTTGCACAAACACAAAATCCCTCCAGCTATAAGCAAATACATCAGGAAGGTATTGTAGAGATTTAGCCAGTTAGATCAGAGGGGATGGAGGGAGGGTAACCTGGATTGCAGCAGGGTGTACACTCGAACATCTACATTTATGGTAGGTACAAAACTGTAGTATGTTCATCGTGTTAACCTGCTGCAGTCATCACACTTGGGTAGAATCCCAAAGCTAAGGATGGGTGGAGGGGGTTAGAGGAGGCTAGAAGGCTCTGCAGAACTGCAGTGGCGAAGCCAGCTCTAGTCTTAGAGTAAAGAGGTAAGTGATAGTGTTTGGTAAAGGTGTGTACTGAACTCCAAGTTGCAGCTTCCAAAATCTCCTTGGTTGGAACCCCCCTGAGGAAGGCTGTAGATGTAGCTGTTGCCCTGGTAGAGTAGGGCCTAATGGTAGCAGGAACTGGTTTTCCATGATGGGTATAGCAAAAACGAATGCAATGTCCTATCCATTTGGAAATGGTTTGTTTTGATATAGCCTTCCCTTGTGAAGCTGTAGCATAGGATACAAAGAGCTGGTCAGATTTCCTGAAAGCCTTAGTTTTATCCAAGTAGTAACGAAGTTGCCTGTGAATGTCCAAGGAATGCAGGAGTCTTTCTCCTTTGTTCTGTGGATTTGGGAAGAAGGTGGGTAAGTGGATGGTTTGATTTAAAGCCACACTGGAAACCACCTTAGGCATGAAGGAAGGATTAGTTCGTAGAGAAACTCTGTCTTGATGGAAAATAAGGAAAGGTTCCACTGCCATTAATGCCTGCAGCTCTGAGACTCTTCTAGCTGAAGTTATTGCTAGCAGCAGGGCAGTCTTCCATGACAGAAATTGTAGATCTGCAGAAAAAGCTGGTTCAAAGGGAGGTAGCGTAACTTTTTCCAGAACAAAATTGAGGTCCCATGTTGGTGTGGGTGCTCTCCTGGGGGGCCTAATGTTTTTTTCCCCTCTAAGAAACTGCCTTAGAAGTGGATGGGAAAATAAGGATGGATCTGTGTTGTAGTGGGCTGGAATAGCTGATGCATGGATTTTAATGGAAGAAAAAGAAAGTCCTTTGTGCAACATCTCAGTTAAATACTGTAGAATCTGAGGCATGTGAGGCTGAAGTGTGTTTTGGCCTTTAGCTTGGTTCCAGGCGCAAAACCTTTTCCATTTATCCGAATAGGCCTTCCTGGTGCTGGGCCTCCTAGCTTCCAGAATAACATCCATAACTGCTTGGGAAAGAGGAGCTGGCTGGATGTTTTGGTGATTTGCCATGCAGCCAGATTTAAGGTTTTGAGGTGGGCTGTGAAGAATCTGATTGTTTTGCTGTGTGAGCAAATGGGCAATTTGTGATAAAATCCAAGGTGAGCCCTGGGCCATATTTCTCAACAGTGGGTACCAGTGCTGGCGTGGCCAGTCTGGGGCTATGAGTATCAGTCGTGGTCTCTCCTTTCTGACTTTCAGAAGCACCTTTGTGAGGAGAGGCAATGGAGGGAAGGCATATACTGTCAGGTTTTTCCAACTGAATGAGAGTGCGTCCACTTTCCAAGCTTGATGGTGCAGTGTCCTTGTACAAAATTTTGTTAGTTGATAGTTTTGAGGACTGGCAAACAGGTCTATGTCCGGAAGGCCCCATTTTTGAGTTATCATTGCAAATACTTGTGGATCCAGTTTCCACTCGTGGAGATCCATGATGTTTCTGCTGAGATTGTCTGCCAATGTGTTCTTTTTTCCTGGCAGGAATTGAGCTTGTAACTGAACTTGGTAAGCCAGAGCTGTGTTCCACAAGGTCATTGCTTGCCTGCATAGAGGGTAGGAGTGCGTACCTCCTTGTTTGTTTATGTATCACACTACTGTGGTGTTGTCCGTCTTTATTGTAAGTTGTCCTGGATGTAATAGATTCTTGAAGGCTGTCAGAGCATTCTGTACAGCTAGCATCTCTTTTTGATTGATGTGCAGATTCCTTTGATCTGCAGACCATATGCCTTGAACGCACTGTCCTGCCATGTGTGCCCCCCAGGCGTAGTCTGATGCATCTGTTGTCATAGTTTGCCTGGCTGGGGGCAAGGTGAAAGGCTGACCCTTGTTGAGGTGACATGCCTGTGACCACCACAGAAACTCCTGTTGTAGGCAGGGAATGAGAGATATGATTGCGTCCAAGCTGTGGCTGTGTTGAGACCATACGTTTTTTAGGTACCACTGTAATTTCCTCATATGCAGCTTTGCAAACGGTATTAGTAGTATGCAAGATGCCATGAAGCCCAAGGCCTGCAGAATTTTTCTTAGAGGTAGTTGGGTCTTTGTTGCCATTGTTTTGAAATACTGAGTCAGTTGTAGTTGTTTGTCTGGCGTCAGGTAAGCCTTCTGGGCCGTTGTATTCAAGCTGGCACCCAGGAATGTCATATTTTGTGAGGGTATTAGTTTTGATTTCTTTTCGTTTACTGTGTACCCCAGGCAACTTAGAAGATGTTTTACAAAAGCAGAATGTTGTAAGAGGATGTCCTTGCTTTCTGCTTGGATGAGGCAGTCGCCCAGGTATGGGTATATTTGAATTTCTCTTTGTCTGCAGTATGCAATTACTGGTGCTAGGCATTTTGTGAAGACCCTGGGCGCAGTAGATAAGCCAAAGGGCAGTGCACAGAATTGGTAATGGGTTGAACCTGCAATGAAGCGGAGGCATCTTCTGTAACTTTGATAGGGACATGCAGGTATGCCTCCTTGAGGTCCAACGTTACTAGCCATGCTTTCTTGCCCGACATGGAAAGAAGCTGCTGTAGTGTTAGCATCTTGAATTTGGGTACTTGTAAGAAGGTGTTTAGAACTGAAAGGTCCAGAATTGGTCTCCAGGCATTGTCCTTTCTGGGAACTAGAAAGAGTCTTGAGTAAAATCCTTGGTCTTGCTCTCGAGTAGGTACCAGTTGAATGGCTCTCATGTCCATGAGAGCTGCAATTTGTTTTTGTGCCTCTGCCCATTGATTTTGTGGCAGGTTTGGCATTCCTCTTTTCATTGGCAAGGTGTGAAAATGGAATCTGCATCCTCGTGAAATTATGTCTAGGACCCATTTGTCCTTTGTGACAATGTGCCAGCTGTCTGAAAAAAGTGCGAGTTTTCCTCCCAAGGGGGCTGTCGAGAGTGTTGGTTGGCCAAATGAGGTGCAAGTCATTGAGTTTGCCTTCTGGTAGTCTGGGACCTGTCTTCTCCTCCCTTCTGTGTTGCAGTGCCCCATTGTCGAGGTTTGTACTGGGCTTGTGGTTGTCCTCTACCTCTTGGACGTCTGTATTTACCCCTCTGTGGTCTTTCAGTAGCTGGAAAGGACCAATTTTTTGTTGGCTAATTTCTGCTGAAGCGAGGGGACTGTACCTGTAGAAAATCTTTGACTGTCTGCATAGATTTTGCCTTGTCCTCCATTTTCTTTAAGACTTCTTCTGCTTTAACTCCAAAAAGAACATCCTGTTGTAAGGGAGCATCTAGAAGCTTTGCTTTAACATGATCAGGCAGAGTTTGTTCCTTTAACCAAGCATGCCTACGTATAACAGACCCAGTGACAGCTGCTCTGCAGGAAGCCTCCAAAGAATCGAACCCACATTGTAAAGTATGTTTGCCCACCTGTTCAGTTGCATGCAAGAGATCCTGCATGTCTTTCAATTCAGACTGCTGAGGGAGTGTGCTCATTTTTTGTTTAAACTAAGACATTAGAAATTGCTGATATTTTAGCATGTGGAATTGGCAATTTAGTGCCCTCATAGCTAGAGTGGCTGAGGTGTAAACCTTTTTCCCCCCACCTGTCTAGTGCTCTGGAGTACCTTTCAGGGGGTACAGGATTTTTTGCCATAGAAGCCTTAGCCACTTTGGGACCCTGGGAGATGGTCTCTGGATCAGCAATAGGGCTTTTATAAAGGAATTTGTGGGAATCAGGCACTCTATAGTATCTGTCAGGTTTGGCTGGTGCAGGAGGCAAAGAATCTGGGTTAAAACTGGATTCTAAGTAAACATCATCCACAGAGTCGAAAACTGGGGGATGGCAAGTGGTCTGTGCTGGGGGAGTAAAAGAAACTCTCTGAGTCTTTTCTTTGACTCAGAGTAGTCCTGACCTTCCCAGTGAAAATGTTCCCTCAGTGTGTAAAGTTTCCCCAAAGGAGTAGTCTTCAGGAGGAGAAGCTGAGGGAATAGAATCCTCAGCATCAGAATCTTCATAAGGGGAAAAGGAGTAATCTTGGTCCTCAGAGGAGCCTGAGGAAATAGACACTTGTTCAGAGGAGGCATAATCTTCCTCTTGTCTAGGCCTTTTGTCAGGTGGGGGTTGGGAACCACTGATTAAAGAGATCAAATCTTCAGCCATTTTGAGCATCTGTTTCTTAGGCATGGGGCCTTGAACTGAAGACTGAAGTGCAGTCTTTTTAGGTTTAATAGGAGTCTTAGGATACGTTTTTATGTTGAGCGTCGTCGGTCTGAAGACGCCTTCAGAAACCGAAGGTGTTTCTGCAATACCGACATCTTTATCAGCAGTGAAGTCGTTAGGGGCTAAACAAAATGGCTGCGTCGGCCTAGTACTTTCCGACAAAAGCTCCGAAGCAGTCTCGGGTTCCAGATCTGCGGTAGTCAGGGGCTGCGTCGGAGCCTCACTGAAGACCGGTGAACCGGAGACCGGACCAGCCGAGGCCTCAGAGTCTGGCTTGGGTCTAGGCTGCCTGTCCTTATCCTTGCATTTTTTGTGCACGCTGGTAGTCGATTGTTCCGACGGCATAGTGTAGTTAAATTTTCTACCGAAGTAGTGTTGTGCGAAGTCAAAGCGTCTTTTAATAGTACGCTTATTAAACCTAGCACAAAAACAACAACCAGTGACGTCGTGGTCTGGGCCTAGGCAGGGTATGCAGTAAGAATGAAAATCCTTATGAGGTATTTGCTTCCCACAAAAAATACAATTGTTAACTTTTTCTGACATCGGTCTGAGGCAAGAAAAGTTTCCCCAACGGGGTACTTAGCTTTATTGAAGACTTCGGATCTGAAATTCGACTTAGAAAATCTCAGGAGTCGGCCGACCGGCACTTGCAAACTGCTTCTGCTTCAGGCATCGCGCGGCAAGAAAGACTGAAGAAGATGGCGTTGGATGCATTATATATACCCCAGGCGCACTGACGTCAGGGAAGAAGCGACAGCAACCGACGCCGGACCAAGACTTTGGAATTCCGGCCAACTGCGGGACCGCCTGACGACAGGATAACCCAAGTGTGATGACTGCAGCGGGGTAACACGATGAACATCATCTACATTTATGGTAAGTGTACACAACTGTACTATGTTCTTCGTGTTTCACTGCTGGAGTCATTACATTTGGGTAGAATCCCACAGCTATGGATGGGAGGATGGAAATAAATAGCATTAGGAGCGGCTATAAGGCCCTGCAGAACTGCAGTGGCAAATCCTGCCTTGGACTTAGAAAAGAGAGGCAAATGATAATGCTTTGTAAAAGTATTAACAGAGCTCCAAGTAGCAGCTTCTAGAATGTCTTTGGTTGGAACTCCTCTGAGAAAGGCTGCTGAGGTAGAGGCAGCCCTGGCGGAATGTGACCCGATTCCCTTGGGCACCGGTTTACCATGATGCAAGTAGCAGAAAAGAATGCAGTGGCTTATCCACTTAGAAATAGTCTGCTTTGATACAGCCTTCCCCTCTGATCCTGCAGCAACTGCCACCAGTAGTTGCTCAGACTTTCTTCGAGATTTGGTCCTGTTTAAGTAGAATCTTAGCTGTCAATGTACGTCCAATGAATGCAGAATCCGCTCCCCTTTGATCTGCGGATTTGGGTAAAATGTTGGCAGATGAATAGTTTGGATAAGAGCCACCCTGGATACCACCTTAGGCATAAAGGAAGGGTTGGTCCTGAGGGACACCCTGTCCGGGTAAAATGTAATAAAAGGCTCCACAGCCATGAGGGATTGTAGTTCTGAAACCATTCTTGCTGAAGTGATTACCAAAAGGAAAGCTGTTTTCCAAGAAAAAAATTTTATATCCGCTGTAGATGCTGGTTCAAAAGGACGCAGGGTGAGATTTTCTAGCAGAAAATTGAGGTCCCATGCAGGAGTTGGTGATCTTCTGGGAGGACTTAAGTTTTTGGCCCCTCTACGATACTGTTTTAGCAGAGGATGAGAAAAGATGGGAGGCTCCGTGTTTTAATGAGCCGAGATGGCAAAGGCATGGATTTTTACTGAAGAAAAAGATAGGCCCTTGTCAAGCATCTCAGTCAAGTATTGTAAAATCTGAGGAATATTTGGTTTTGCTGTGTCCGTTCCTTGTGCTTGGTTCCAAGCACAGAATCTCTTTCATTTATCAGCATTAGATTTTCCAGTACTAGGCCTTCTGGCTTCCAAAATGACATCCATCACAGATTTACTGAGAGGTGTTGTTTGAATAATTACATGATCAGCCATGCTGCCAGGTTCAGAGTTTGGAGCTGTGTGCAGAATTTGATTGTTCTGCTGTGACAGTAGATGAGGTATTTGAGGCAAGTACCAAGGAGGGAGTTGAGACATATTCCTTAGAATTCGGTACAAGTGCTGGCAAGGCCAGTCTGGAGCAATTAGGATCATTTTTGTTTTTTCCTCTCTAACCTTTAGTAAGACCTTGGGGAGAAGAGGCAGAGGAGGAAAGGCGTAGACTGATAGGTTTTTCCAACTGAAGGATAGGGCATCCACATTCTATGCTTGTCTGTGATAAGTCCTTGTGCAGAATTTGTCCAGTTGATAATTTTGGGGAGAGGCAAATAGATCTTTATCAGTAGTTGTCCTGGATGAAGTAAGTCCTTGAAGGCTGCCAGGGCATTCTGAACAGCTAGTATCTCTTTCTGGTTGATATGCAGATGCATTTGTTTTGGTTTCATATGCCCTGAATGCATCTCCCCACCAGATGCCCCCCCCCCCCAAGCATAGTCTGATGCGTCTGTAGTTAGGGTTTGGGTGGCAGGGGTAGAGTGAATGACAGTCCCTTGTTTTGGTGACATGTCTCTGTCCACCAAAGAAACTCCTGTTGTAGGCAGGGAATGAGAGGAATCATTGTTTCCAGACTGTGACAATGTTGACTCCATAAACTTTTTAGATACCACTGAAGTTTCCTCATATGCAGTCTTGCATACAGACTTAGTAGAATGCAGGATGCCACAAACCCCAAAGCCTGCAGAATTTGTCTTGCAGATAACTGGGTTTTTGTTGCCATCTGTTTGAAGTATATAGTCAGTTGCCTTTGTTTTGTCTGGCGTAAGGTAAGCCATCTGGGCAGTTGTATTCAAGCTTGCACCCAGGAATGTAATTTTTTTGAGAGGGTACCAGTTGTTATTTCTTTTCGTTTACTGTGTACCCTAGGCATGTTAGAAGCCTTTTTACAAATGCCAGATGTTGAAGAAGAATGTCCTTGTTTCCTGCTTGAATGAGATAGTCGCCCAAGTAAGGATAGATTTGTATGCTTCTTTGTCTGCAAAATGCAATTACTGGTGCCAGGCACTTTGTAAAGACTCTGAGCGCAGTAGAAAAGCCAAAGGGCAGTGCAGAGAATTGGTAATGCATACAACCTACCTTGAAGCGGAGGTATCTTCTGCACGATTCTCTTACTGGGATATGCAGGAATGCCTAGAGTCACTAACCAAGCATTCTTGCCCAGCATGGGGAGAAGCTGCTCTAAGGTCAGCATTTTGAATTTTGGAATGTCCAAGAACATGTTCAAAATCGACAAGTCCAGTATTGGATGCCAAGCATCATCTTTTCTGGGTACCAGGAACAGTCTTGAATAAAAACCTTGTCCTTTTTCCTATTCTGGTACTAGTTGAATAGCCCCCATATCCATAACGGACGTAACTTGTTTACGAGCCTCTGCCCATTGATTTTGTGGCAGATCTGGCCAACCATTTGGAATTGGCAAAGTATGGAAATGAAATCTGTACCCCCTGGGATACTATGTTTAATACCCATTTATCTTGGGTAATTAACTGCCAATTTTGAGCATGAAGTGCCAGTTATCCCCCCAAGAGGGGTGCCAAGTGCTTGGTGACAGTAGAGGAAAGTCATTGAGACTGCTTACTGTAGGGTTGTGCTTTGTTTCCTCCAGTTTTGGAGGTAGAGGCACCCCACTGCTTTGACCTGTAAGAACCCTGTGATTGGTATCTAGAGCCTTTTGAACACCTGGATTTGCCTTGAGTGGCTCTGTTGGACACAGGAAAGGACCAATTTTTAGTAGGCCAGTGTCTACTGAAAATGGGTGGCTGCACTTTCAAGAAATCTTTTACAGTTTGCAAAGATTTAGCTTAGTCTTCCATTTTTTTTAAAACCTCTTCTGCCTTATTACCACACAGAGTATCATGCTGCAAAGGGGCATCCAACAATTTAGCTTTAACATAATCAGGCAGATTTTGCTCCTTGAGCCAGGTATGCCTTCTAATCACAGCTCCAGTAACGGTGGCCCTACAAGAGGCCTCAAAGGAATCAAAACCACATTGCAAAGTATGCTTTCCAACCTGTTCTGCTGAATGCAATAATTCCTGTAACTCTTTATTGATTTGATTGTGTGGAAAATATCATTTTCTGTTTCAGTAAGCCCATAACATGCTGTTGATATTTAAGCATATGAAACTGGCAGTTTAAGGCCCTGATTGCCAAGGTTGCAGATGTATAAACCTTCTTTCCCTATCTATCCAGAGCCCTGGAATCTCTGTCAGAGGGGGTAGGATTTTTGGCTGTAGTGGCCTTTACACACTTGGGACCCTGAGAAATAGTCTCATGATCAGCAGCAGGATTTTTGAATAGAAATTTGTGGGAGTCAGGAACCCTGTAATATCTGTCTGGCTTACTAGGAGCCGGAGGCAGGGAATCAGGAGCCATGCTTGATTCCGAAAACACATCATCAACAATGTCTAATACAGGAGGTATTGACAAAGGCCTATGCTGAGGAAGAAGGAAATCCCTAAGCCTCTTTTTTGATTCAGAGAAGTCCTGACTCTCCCAGTGAAAATGTTTCCTTAAAGTATGCAAAGTCTCTCCAAAAGAGTAATCCTAAGGAGGAGATGCAGATGGGATGGATTCCTCTGCATCAGAATCCTCATATGGTGGAATAGAAAATTCCTGATCAGAAGAAATGGAAGCCTGATCTGAAGATTCAAAATCAGTGCCTTGCCTAGGCATCTTAGCAGGGGGGGGGTTGTTAACCCCTGATCAAAGCAATTAAATCCTCAGCCATTTTGATCATCTTTTATTTAGGCATAGGGGCCTGAGCAAGTGGCTTATACGTCTGTTTTTTAGACACAAAAAACGAGAGGATCCAAGTGCAGTAACAAAATAATCCACTGGCCACAGGACAAACTAAAGTTGAATTAAGCGCTTTTCGTCCGCTTAAATAAGCAGACTTCTTCAGACAATACAATGCCATAGCACAAAGCTTATATAGTTACTAAACAACTCATTAACATTCAGTTAATCAATCAATCTGTTAATACATATAAAATTTAAAGACCTAGACAAAATATGACCTTACTGTGATTTTTAGGTCATATTTTGTCTATGTCTTTAAATTTTATATGTATTAACAGATTGATTGATTAACTGACTGTTAATGAGTTGTTTAGTAACTATATAAGCTTTGTGCTATGGCATTGTATTGTCTGAAGAAGTCTGCTTACTTAAGCGGACGAAAAGCGCTTAATTAAACTTTAGTTTGTCCTGTGGCCAGTGGATTATTTTGTTACTGCACTTGGATCCTCTCGTTTTTTGTATTTTCCTGGTTTGTGGTTTTGCTTATATCAGTGTTTTTTAGACACAGAAGATGTTTTTGACCTCGTTTTTGAGTCTGGCGTCAGTTTAATATAAAAATGTTGAGGCCTGAAAACACCCTCAGAAGCCAGTGCCTGCTCAGCGGCTCCTGCCCCATCTAAGGGAGAGACATCCGCGGGTTCAATACTCTGAGAATCTCACGGCATACCAGACTCCGAATGGGTCTTGGTAGAGGCCTGCGACTCAAATGTAGTGGGTATCAGGGGCTGCGAAAGCGGCTCACTGAGTACAGGCGACTGGCTTAGGAGAAGCTTCGTTGTCGGTTTTGAACTTCGATGATCTGTGTCTGTCTTTTTCTTTGCGTTTTTTGTAAACTCCGGTAGTCGGATTGCTAAACAATGACATTTCAGGATAATTAAATCTTGAACCAAAATATTTAGAAGCAAAAATATACCGACGCTTAATAGTGTGTTTGTTAAATCTAGCACAAAACCGACAGCAGGCGCATTGTGATCTGGGCCTAGGCAAGGAATACAGTACAAATGAAAATCCTTATGAGGTATTTGCTTCCCACAAGTAATGCAATTATTAACTTTAACTGACATTGGTAAGGAGCAAGAAAAAGTTTCCCCAACGGGGTACATAGCTTAGTTTGAAAACTTCGGTTCTGAAACTCGAAAGCGAAAATTTCAGGAGTCGGCCGACCGGCACTTGCGAACTGCTTCTGCTTCGGGCATTGCGCAGCAAGAAAGACTGAGTAAAATGGCGTCGGCTGCATGTTTTATACCCCTGATGACGTGACGTCATGGAAGAGGAGACAGCAACCAACGCAGGACCCAAGACTTTGTTATTCAGGCCGACTGAGGGCAACCTGCCAGCAGATTACCCAAATGTAATGACTGCAACAGTGAAACATGAAGAACATCTGGAAAAGACCAGTTGTTGGTAGGCCAGTGCCTACTAAATCTTGCAGGTTGCACCTGTAAGTAATCTTCCACAGTTTGCATACATTCAGCTTTATCTTCCATGTTTTTTAGAACTTTTTCAGCCTTACCACCAAAAAGACGGTCCTGTTGTAATGGAGCATCCAACAATTTCGCTATAACATGATCAGGCAGAGCTTGCTCTTTGAGCCAAGCATGTCTTCTTAGCACAGACCCAGTTACAGCAGCCCTGCAAGAGGCCTCCAAAGAATCAAACCCACATTGCAAAGTATGTTTTCCAACTTGTTCAGCTGAATGCAGTAAATCCTGTAAATCTTTACTTTCCACACAGTCAGAAATTAACATAATTTTCTGTTTAAGCAGCCGCACAAAACTGACAACTAGCAAAGTCGTGGTCAGGGCCTAGGCAAAGAATACAGTAAGAATGAAAATCCTTATGAGGTATTTGCTTCCCACGAGAAATACAATTGTTAACTTTTTCTGACAACGGTCTGGAGCAAGCAAAAAGTTTCCCCAATGGGGTACTTAGCTTTATTGAAAATCTTTTATACCCCTGGCGCACTGATGTCAGGGAAGAGGCGACAGCAACCGACGCCAGACCAGGACTTTGGAATTCAGGCAGACTGCGGGTAGCCTGCCAGCAGGATACCCCAAGTGTAATGACTGCAACAGTGAAACACAATGAACATCCCTGTAGTACCTGTCTGGCTTACAAGGTGCCGCAGGCAGAGAATCAGGAGCCATACTAGATTCTGAAAAAACATCAACAACAATGTCTAGAACAGGAGGTATAGCCAAAGGCCAAGCTGAGGAAGAAAATCCCCAAGTCTCTTTTTAGAGTCAGAAAAATCCTGAATTTCCCAGTGGAAATGATCCCTTAAGGTATGCAAAGTTTCCTCAAAAGAAAAATCCTCAGGGGGAAAAGCAGAAGGAATGGAATCTTCTGCATCAGAGTCCTCATAAGTCAATTCCTGTTCATTAGAAGAATCAGAAGAAATAGAATCCTGTTCAAAGAATTCATAGTCAATATCTTGCCTAGGCCTCTTAGAAGGGGGGGGGGGGGGGTAATTAAATCTTCAGCCATTTTGATCATTTGTTTCTTAGCTATACAGGCCTGCACATGTGGCCTAGGCGTCAGATTTTTTAGACATAGGTCGAGATTTTGGCCTTAGTTTTGAAGATGGCGTCGGTCTAATATACAAATCTGTAGGCCTAAAAACACCCTCAGAAGTCAATGCCTGCACAGCGGCTCCAGACACATCCAAGGTAGAGACATCTGTGGATTCCATAACTGAAGTATCTCGCGGCATACCGGACTCCGAATGGGTCTCAGTATTGGCCAGCGAATCAGAATTAGTGGGTATCAGAGGCTGCAAAAGCACCTCACTGAGTACCGGCGAACTGGCGACTGGCTTAGGAAAAGTGTCAGCAGTTTTGGATCTCAACAGCCTGTCTGTCTGTCTTTTTCTTTGCGTTTTTTAGGTATTCCGGTAGTCTGATTGCTAAACGACGACATTTCTGGATAATTGAAGCGAGAGCCAAAATATTTAGAAGCAAAAATGTACAGATGGTTAATAGTGCGTTGATTATATAAAGCACAAATCCGACAGCAAGGTACGTCGTGGTCAGGGCCTAAGCAAGGAATACAGTACAAATGAAAATCCTTATGAGGCATTTGCTTCCCACAAGTAATGCAATTAACATTTACTGACATCGGTAAGGAGCAAGAAAAAGTTTCCCCAACGGGGTACTTAGCATTAAGTTGAAGACTTCGGTTCTGAAACTCGAAAACGAAAATTTCAGGAGTTGGCCGACCAGCACTTGCGAACTGCTTCTACTTCGGGCACTGCGCAGCAAGAAAGACTAATGTAATGGCGTCTGCTGCATGTTTTATACCCCTGACGACCCAATGTAATGGAAGAAGGGACAGCAATCGACGCAGGGCCCAAGACTTTGTTAATCAGGCCGACTGAGGGCAACCTGCCAGCAGATTACCCAAATGTAATGACTGCAACAGTGAAACATGAAGAACATGTGCTTGGAAGTTTTAAAAAGAAGTCATTGAGACAGTTTACCATAGGGGGGAGTTTTATTACTCCCAAATTTGGAAGTGGAGGCCACCAACTGCTTAGTCCTGTGCGTCCCCTGGGACTGACGCCTGGGTGCTCTGCTGGATCTGGGTTTGGACTGAAAAGGTCTGGAAGAGGCAAGAAAGGACCATTTCTTAGAAGGCCAATGTCTACTAAATCTTGGAGGTTGTACTTGTAAAAACTCATTAACAGTTAGCATAGATTTAGCTTTTTCCTCCATCCTTTTAAGAACTTATTCTGCCTTGTTGCCAAACAGGTGGCCCTGATTTAAGGGAGCATCCAGTAATTTTGCTTTAACATGATCTGGCAAGGATTGCTCCTTAAGCCAATCATGCCTTCTAAGTACAGACCCAGTTATTGCAGCCCTGCAAGATGCCTCTGATGAATCAAAACCACATTGCAATGTAGGTTTACCAACTTGTTCAGCAGAATGAATAAAATTCTGTAAATCCTTATTTTCAGCACAATCAGGAGTCAACATCATTTTCTGTTTAAGCAATCCAATAATATGCAGCTGATACTTTAACATATGAAACTGGCAATTCACAGCCCTAATGGCCAAAGTTGCAGAAGTGTACAACTTCTTAACCCATCTGTCCAGCGCCCTGGAGTCTCTATCAGGGGGTAGGATTTTTGGCATTAGTAGCTTTAATGCCCTTGGGTCCCTGTGAAATAGTTTCAGGCTCCGCAGTAGGATTTTTGAAAAGGAACTTGTGAGAGTCCGGAACCCTGTAACATCAATCGGGTTTTCTGGAAGCAGGCGGTAAAGAGTCAGGGGCCATGCTAGATTCTGAAAAAAGCATCAACAATGCCCAGTACAGGAGGTATAGCTAAAGGCCTGTGCTGGGGCAGGAGTAAGAAATCCCTAAGCCTCTTTTTAGAATCAGAGAAATACTGATTTTCACCAACGAAAAAGCTCCCTGAGAGTATGCAAGGTTTCACCAAAAGAGAAATCCTCTGGGGGAAGCAGAGGGAATACAGTCCTCAGCATCAGAATCCTCATAGGTAGATAAGGGTAAATCCTGGTCATCAGAGGAAACAGAAATTTCAGAATCCTGGTCAGAAGTATCATAATCAAACTCAGTCCCAGGTCTCTTAGATGGGGAAAGTTGGCTTCCCCTGATTAAAGTAATAAAGGTCTTCAGTCATTCTTATCATTTGTTCTTTAGGCATAGAGGCCCGACCATGCTGTCTGGGCGTCGGTTTTCTAGGCATGGTTTGAGTTATAGGCCTCGAAGAAGATGGCGCCGGTTTAATATGCAAGTCTGTAGGCCTGAATATACCCTCAGAAGCCGGTGCCAGCACAGCGGCCCCGGACCCATCCAAGGTAGAGACATCCGCAGGTTCCACAGTTGAAGCATCTCGCGGCATACCGGACTCAGAATGGGTCTCAGTAGAGGCAAGCGAATCTGAAGTAGCAGGTATCAGGTGCTGAGAAAAAGCCTGAGTACCAGCGAACTGGGCAGCCCGTCTCTGACTATCTTTGCGTTTCTTCGGAATGTCAGTAGTCGGATGGCTTATCAAAGACATATCAGTATAATTGAACAGAGCACCAAAAAATTTAGAAGCGCAAATATACAGACGACGGACAGTTTGTGGTATAAATAAGTCACAAAACCAACAGCGAAGTACATACTGTTCAGGGCATAGGCAAGGAATACAGTACGAATGAAAATCTTTATGAGGTATTTGCTTTCCATAAGAAATGCAATTATTTACTTTTACTGACATCTGTTTACAGCAAGAAAAAAAATTTCCCCAACGGGGTACTTAGCTTTTAGTTGAAGACTTCGGTTCTGAAACTCGAAAATGAAAATTTCAGAAGTCGGCCGGCAGGCACTTGCGAACTGCTTCTGCTTCGGGCACCACACGGCAAGAAAGACTGATGTAATGATGTCGGCTGCATGTTTTATACCCCTGACCTGACGTCACGGAAGAAGAGAGAGCAACCGACGCAGGACCCAAGACTTTGTTAATCAGGTCGACTGAGGGTTACCTGCAAGCAGATAACCCAAATGTAATGAGTGAAACATGAAGAACATCAGCAGCCCTGCAAGAAGCCTCTAATGAATCAAATCCACATTGCAAAGTATGTTTTCCAACCTGTTCAGCAAAACGCATTAAATCCTGTAATTCTTTACTTTCCGCAGTCAGGAATCATCATTTTCTGTTTAAGCAATCCAATAACATGTTGCTGATACTTTAACATATGAAACTGGCAGTTTAAAGCCCTAATGGCCAAGATTGCAGAAGTGTAAATCTTCTTATCTCATCTATCCAGCAACCTGGGGTCTCTATCAGAAGGGGTAGGATTTCTTAGCAGTAGCAGCCTTAATGTCCTTGGGTCCCTGTGAAATAGTCTCTGGATCCACAACAGGATTTTTAAAAAGGAACTTGTGTGAATCAGGAACCCTGTAATATCTGTCAGCTTTTCTGGGAGCAGGAGGCAAAGAATCAGGACCAAACTAGATTCCAAAAAAGCATCAACAACAATGTCTAGTACAGGAGGAATAGCTAAAGGCCTATGCTGAGGCAGGAGTAAGAAATCCCTAAGCCTCTTTTTTTGAATCAGAAAAATCCTGGCTTTCCCAGTGGAAATGCTCCCTTAAGAGTATGTAAGGTTTCACCAAAAGAATAATCCTCTGGAGGGGAAGCAAAGGGAATAGAGTCCTCTGCATCAGAATCCTCATAAGTAGATAAGTGCAAATTCAGATCATAAGAATCATAAAAATCAGAATCCTGGTCAGAAGATGCATAAACAACTTCAGTCCTAGGTCTCTTAGGAAGGGGAGGTTGGCTTCCCCTGTTTAGAGTTATAAGATCTTCAGCCATTCTTATTTGTTTTTAAGGCATAGAGGCCTGAGCATGCGGCCTGGACGTCGTTTTTTAGGCATGGTTCGAGATTTAGGCCTAAATGAAGAAGGAGGCGTCAGTTTAATACGCAAGTCCGTAGGCCTGAATACACCCTCAGAAGCCAGTGCCTGCACAGCGGCTCCGGACTCATACATGGTAGAGACATAGTACAGTTGTGTACACTTACCATAAATGTAGATGTTCCAGTGTATTCACTGTTGCAGTCATTACATTTGGGTTATCTGTTTGCAGGTAGCCCTCAGTCGGCCTGATTAACAAAGTCTTGGGACCTGCGTCAGTTGCTGTCCCTTCTTCCATGACGTCAGGTCATCAGGGGTATAAAACATGCAGCCGACGCCATTGCATCTGTTTTTCTTGCCCCAGATGTCAGGTGCTCCCCTAATGGTAAGCAACTAAACATAAAAAGCACAAAGATATACCTCCAACAAAAAAGCAAATACACCAAAAAGGCTTTTAAGCATAGTAAAGGAAGTAGAGGTATAGCCAAAAGAAGTTAGGGGGCTGGAGGGAGGGTAACCAGGACTGCAACAGTGAATACACTCGAACATCTACATTTATGGTAAGTGTACACAACTGTACTATGTTCTTCGTGTTTCACTGTTGCAGTCAATACTTTTGGTTAGATTCCCAATGCTATGGTTGAAAGGAGGAATTCTGATAGCATTAGGGTCAGCTACAAGGCCCTGCAAGACTGCAGTGGCAAAGCCAGCTCTGGATTTGGAGAAAACTGGTAAATGGTAACGCTTGCTGAAAGTATGTATAGAACTCCAGGTAGCAGCTTCTAGGATGTCTCTGGTAGGGATGCCTCTGAGAAAGGCTGCAGAGGTAGATGCAGCCCTGGTGGAGTGAAGTCTGATCCCCTGGGGGATAGGTTTTCCATGGTGCTTATAGCAGAAATTAATACAATGGCTTATCCATTTAGAAATGGTTTGCTTTGAAATAGCCTTCCCCTCTGCCCCTGCAGCAAATGCCACCAGCAGTTGTTCAGATTTCCTTTGAGGTTTAGTCCTGTCCAAGTAGAATCTAAGTTGTCTGTGCACATCTAAGGAATGCAGCATCAGTTCCCCTTTATTCTGTAGATTGGGAAAGAAGGTTGGCAAATGAATGGACTGATTAAGAGCCACACTGGATACCACCTTGGGCATGAATGATGGATTGGTTCTGAAGGACACCATGTCCGCATGAAAGATGATGAAAGGCTCCACTGCCATAAGGGCAGGTAATTTAGATACCCTTCTAGCTAAAGTGATTGCTAAAAGAAAAGCTGTTTTCCAAGAAAGAAATTTTAAGTCTGCAGTACCAGCTGGCTCGAAAGGAGGTACAGTGAGTTTCTCCAAGACAAAGTTAAGGTCCCAGGCTGGCGTTGGAGCTCTCCTGGGTGCTCTCAAATTTTTGGCCCCTCTGAGGAACTGCTTGAGCAGTGGATGAGAGAAGAGGGGAGGTTCTGTGTTATAATGAGCTGAAATGGCTGAGGCGTGGATTTTAATGGAGAAAAAAAGACAGGCCCTTGTGAAGCATCTCAGTTAAGTACTGTAAAATCTGAGGTAAATATGGTGCTGCTGTGCTCATCCCTTGATATTGGTTCCAGGCGAAGAATCTTTTCCATTTTTCATCATAAGATTTTCGAGTACTAGGCCTCCTTGTGCCTCTAAAATGATATCCATCATAGTTTTGCTGAGGGATGGTAAAGGAGAGATTAATTATCCAGGCTGCAAGGTTCAGTGCTGGAAGCTGAGGGTGCAGAATCTGGTTCTCCTGCTGAGACAGCAGGGAAGGAGTCTGAGGCAAGTGCCATGGAGATAACCGTGACACATGGCGCAGGAGGGTGTACCAGTGTTGGCGCGGCCAGTCTGGAGCAATCAAAATCATCCTTGGTTTGTCCTGTTTGATTTTTAGTAGTACTTTGGAGAGCAGAAGCAGGGAGGGGGAAGGCATAGACTGATAGGTTTTTCCAGCAGAAGGACTGAGCATCCACTTTCCAGGCTTGTTTGGGGGGGGGGGGGGTTCTTGTGCAAAATTTGTTCAATTGGTAGTTCTGGGGAGAGGCAAACAGGTCTATCTGGGCTCCCCCATTTGCTTGTCAACATGTTGAAAATTCTTGGTTCCAGTTTCCACTCGTGTGGGTCCATCAGGTTTCTGCTTAGTCCGTCTACCAGTGTATTTAATTTTTCTGGCAGGAATTGAGCTTGTAGGTGCACTTGGTAGTTCAAGGCTGTGTTCCACAATGCCATGGCTAGTCTGCAGAGGTGGGTAAGAATGTGTACCCCACCCCCCAGCTTGTTTATGTACCACATAACAGTGGTGTTGTCCGTCTTTAAAATTAGTTTTCCTGGAAGAATGTGGTCCTTGAAGGCTGTCAGAGCATTCTGTACAGCTAACATTTCTTTTTGATTGATATGCAGGTGCAGTTGACTTGGGTTCCATTTGCCCTGAATGCACTTCCCTGCCAGGTGAGCCCCCCATGCATAGTCTGATGCATCTGTTAGGGTTTGGGTGGCAGGGGGTGGTGTGAAAGGTAGTCCCTTGTTTTGTGGTGGCAGGCCTCTGCTCACCAAAGGAACTCTAGGAGTAGGCAAGGTATGACAGGAATCATTGTTTCTAGGTCTTGAGAATGTTGACACCATAGGCTTTTTAGATACCACTGTAGTTTCCTCATATGCAGTCTTGCATATGGAATTAGAAGAATGCAGGAGGCCATGAACCCCAAGGCTTACAGAATTTGTCTTGCAGATAGCAGGGTTTTTGTGGCCACTTGTTTGAAGCAAGTTGTCAAATGAATTTGCTTTTCACGAGTGAGGTAAGCCATCTGGGGAAGTTGTATTCAAGCTTGTTCCCAGGAATATAATTTGTTGACAGGGTACCAGGTGTGATTTCTTTTCGTTTATGGTGTACCACAGACAAGTTAGAACCCTTTTTACAAAAGCCAGATGATTCAAAAGTATGTCCTGGCTTTCTGCCTGAATTAGACTATCGTTCAGGTATGGGTATATTTGAATATTTCTTTGCCTGCAAAATGCAATAACTGGAGCTAGGCACTTTGTGAACACCCTGGGCGCAGTAGATAAGCCAAAGGGCAGTGCAGAGAACTGACAGTGTGTGTAGTCTGCTTCGAAGCATAGGTATCTTCTGCAAGATTTCCTGATTGGGATGTGCAGGTATGCTTCTATTAAATCTAGTGTTGCCAACCAGGCATCTTTGCCTAGCATAGGAAGTAATTGGAGAAGAGTCGACATCTTGAATTTTGGAATCTCCAAAAAGGTGTTTATAGTAGACAGGTCCGGGAAAGGACGCCATAAATTGTCTTTTCTGGGTACCAGGAAAAGTCTCAAGTAGAAACCTTGTCCCTTTTCCTGTTCTGGGACCATTTGAATAGCCCCATGCTTAAGAGAGAAAGTACTTATTTTTGGGCCTCTGCCCATGGATTTGGGGGTAGGTCCGGCCACCCACTTGGTGTTGGCAACGTGTGGAAGTGAAATTTGTATCCCCGGGACACTATATTTAAAACCAATTTGTCCTGGGTAATGAGTTCCCAATTCTTTGCATGAAGAGTAATTATTCCCCCCAAAGGGGCAGTCAGTTAAGTGCTTGAAAGTTATTGAGACAGTTTACCACGGGGGAGTCTTATTATTCCCAGACTTGGAAGTGGAGCCCCCCCCCCCACTCCTTAGTTCTGCGAGTCCCCTGGGACTGAAACCTGGGGTTTTTGCTGCGTCTGGGCTTGGCTTGAGAAGACCTGGAAGGGGCTGGAAAGGACCAATTCTTAGAGGGCCAGTGCCTACTAAATCTAGGAGGCTGAACTTGTACAAAATCTTTAACAGTTTGCATAGATTTAGCTTTATCTTCATCTTCCATCTTTTTAAGAACTTCCTCACCCTTGTTGCCAAACAGGTGGCCCTGATTTAAAGGAGCATCCAACAATTTAGCTTTAACATGAACAAGCAAAGATTGATCCTTAAGCCAAGTATGCCTACTGAGCACAGACCCAGTAACAGCAGCCATGCAAGAGGCCTCTAATGAATCAAAACCACATTGCAAAGTATGTTTTCCAACTTGTTCGGCAGAATGCATTAAATCTTGTAAGTCTTTATTTTCCAACATCATTTTCTGTTTAAGCAGTCCAATAACATGTTGCTGATATTTTAACATATGAAACTGGCAGTTTAAAGCCCTAATGGTCAAGGTTGCAGAAGTGTAAACCTTCTTACCCCATCTATCCAGCACCCTGGAGTCTCTATCAGAAGGGGTAGGATTTTTAGCAGTAGAAACGTTAATGCCCTTCGACCCCTGTGAAATAAACTCTGGATCTGCAATAGGATTTTTGAAAAGGAACTTGTGGGACTCTGGGACCCTGTAGTATCGGTCAGGTTTTCTGTGAGCAGGAGGCAAGGAATCAGGGGCCAAACTAGATTCAGAGAAAGCATCATCAACAATGTCTAGTACAAGAGGAATAGCTAAAGGCCTATGCTGAGGTAGGAGAAGGAAATCCCTAAGCCTCTTTTTTGAATCAGAAAAATCCTGGCCTTCCAGTGAAAATGCTCCCTTAGAGTATGTAAGGTTTCCCCAAAAGAAAACACCCTCAGGAGGGGAAGCAGAGGGGAATGGAGTCCTCTGCATCAAAATCCTCATAAGTAGGCAAGGGCAAATCCAGATCATCAGAAGTGTCAGAAAAAACAGAATCCTGATCAGAAGATTCATAATCAACTTCTGTCCTAGGCCTCTTAGAAGGGTGGGTTGGCTACCCCTGATTAGAGTTATTAGATCTTCAGCCATTCTTATCATTTTTTTTTAGGCCTAGAGGCCTGAGCATGTGGCCTGGGCGACAGTTTTTAAGACATGGGTCGAGATTTAGGCCTAAGTAAAGAAGGAGGCGTCTGTTTAATATGCAAGTCCGTAGGCCTCAATACACCTGCAGTAGCCGGTGCCTGCACAGCGGCTCCAGACCCATCCAAGGCATCTGTGGGTTCCATAGTTGGACCATCTTGCGGCATACCGGACTCCGAATGGGTCTCAGTAGAGGCCTGTGAATCAGAAACAGTGGGCATCAGGGGCTGCGAAAGAGCCTCACTGAGTGCCGGCGAACTGGCGACTGGCTTAGGAGGAGCGTTGTCTGCAGTTTTGGACCTCGGCGGCCTGTCTCTGTCTTTATCTTTGCGTTTTTTCGGAATCCCGGTAGTCAGCTGGCTAACCAATGACATTTCTGGATAATTAAACCGAGAACAGAAATATTTAGAGGCGAAAATATAAAGACGGATAGTGCGCTGATTAAATAAAGCACAAAACAGACAGCAAGGTACGTTGTGGTCAGGGCCTAGGCAAGGAATACAGTACGAATGAAAATCTTTATGAGGTATTTGCTTTCTACAAGTAATGCAATTATTAACTTTTACTGACATCTGTAAGGAGCAAGAAAAAGTTTCCCCAACGGGGTACTTTAGTTGAAGGCTTCAGTTCTGAAACTCGAAAACGAAAATTTCAGGAGTCTGCCGACCAGCACTTGCAAACTGCTTCTGGCACTGCACAGCAGGAAAGACTGATGTAATAGTGTCAGCTACATGTTTTATACCCCTGACGACCTGACATCATGGAAGAAGGGACAGCAGCCAAGACTATGTTAATCAGGCCGACTGAGGGCTACTGCAAGCAGATAACCCAAATGTAATGACTGCAACAGTGAAACACGAAGAACATCAGCATGGAACAGCCCTCCAGAAACCCATGCAGGACAGCCCTGGCAAAGGCAGCTTTTGCCCTGTAAATAACATCCAACATACAATGTTTAGCGAAAGTATGAACAGAGGACCAAGTAGCAGCCTCAAGGAGGGGACTAGTACCCATCCCCTTGAAAAAAGCAGAGGATTCCTGGTAGAATGAGCCTTTACTGATGAGGAAAGACATTTACCATGAAAAGAATAGTAAAAAGAAATGACCTTCGAAATCCAGGAAGAGAAGGTTTGCTTAGAAACAGACAAATCCAAAAACCTGGGATGAAAGGAAACAAAAAAAAAACTGCTCAGATTTGCAAACAACTTAAATAATATCAGATCAAATACAAAAAAATAATATTGAAGTTAGATTTGATGGCTTACAAATGGGTAATGAAGTACATTATTTAGATGCAGTGTTAAAAGGGCAAACAGGTGCATATATTAATTCTAGCATACATAGGAAATTTAAAGAAACAAGTTCTATTTTACGTGGTGAAAGTTATCATCCCCCCCCCCCCCATACTATTAGATCTATACCATACACAGAATTTCTAAGAATTAAGAGATTATGTAGTGATCCAGCTGAAGTAAAAGTAGAACTAAATAAGAGTTATAGTAAATTTAGTTTAAGGGGGTAACAAAGAAGCTGATTTAAGAGAGAGTTTGAATAAAGTGTGGAATAACAGAAAATATGGTAATGGGAAAGGTGGTGTTAGAAATATGGATAGTGAATGTATTTATTTCACATCCACCTATTCCATATTATCTGAAAAAGTGTTGGAACAGGTTAAACACAATTGGAGATTGGTTAAATGAGAAGTTGATTTCTTAAATAGTAAAAAAAATGTGCTTCTCCTTCAGAAGGGGGAGAAACATTTAAGGACTTTATAGTCCACAGTAAGTTTAGTATGGAAAAAATGACAATTGGAAGACATATTGAGAAACAGGGAACAAGCATGTGGGAAATGTAGTGTGTGCACATATATAGTGAAGGAATTTACTAGTATTAATGGTGCTTTATTTCAAACTAATGGTACTTTCAATTGCAGAACTGAAAGAGTTATATATGGTCTCAAATGTTCTTTTAATAAATACTGTGTGGGGAAACTAAAAGATCATTCTCATGCAGAATAAAAGAGCGTATTAGAGATATAAAAAATAATAAACAGACAAGCCCTATAGCACTACACTTCAATAAATATCATAATGGTAAACCAGAGGGGTTAGTAGTTACAGTATTAGATAGTATAAAGGGGAAAGACTGTAGCTTACCAAGTTTGCAGATGACTGCAAACTAGGCGCCATAATCAACTCTCCAGCCAACACAAGCATCCTCCAAAAGGGCCTCATAGAAACAGACAACTGGTGTCAGAGCCATGGCCTCAAGCTAAACGCCAAAAAGTGTACAGTCATCCTCTTTGGCAAAAACAAAGTGCCCACAAATTACCACATAGGTGGTAATCCATTAAGTACGGAGAAGTAATTAGGGACCTGGGGACCCAAGTTGATAGCAGTCTCTCATTTAAAAACCATGTGGCCAAAGTGGTTAGAAAAACATTTTATATAGCCCACCTAATCATGAAGGGATTCACATCTAGATCAGGGGAGGTCATCGTGCCTCTTTACTCATCCCTCATCAGGTCCATAATTGAGTACAATGCCCCTTTTGGGATGCCTTACAAGACACCTGCAGCAACTGGAAAGACCCCAAAAGTACCTCACCAAGAGGATCAAAGGGCTCAAACAGATGCCATATGCTGCCCGGTTAAAGAAACTCCAGCTCTACTCAGTGGCATACCGCCTGCTCAGAGGCGATCTGTGCCTGACGTATAAAGCCATGTCCAACCCGGAATTAATGGACATGCTGCACCTCAGAAAATCCAAATCCCATCGAGATACGCGCTCGAGAGACTTGAACCTCAGCACTGAAATAAATGGGACATACTGGAGGGACAGATTCATAACCCAGAGGCTCCCTTCACTCTGGAATAAAATCCCAGTCCAGATGAGTGGATGGGAGATCGTAGGTTTACACCGGGTATCACTTCGGTGTCACTGAGACAGAGGCACAGTATACTAACCTTGAAAAAAGGCATAGCAAAATTCATTTAAAATGGGTGGCGAAAGCCAAACACACTCTGGCTAGGCTTATAAATGCCCTAGGGCAGATAAGCCTAGTATGAACCTTTGAATGAATATATGAATGAACAGCAAATAAAATCTTTGAGAAAAAAAGGAGGATTTTATGATTTTGAAATTTAATACAATGAGCCCTATAGGACTAAATCATAAATGCACATGGAACAGTTTTTTGTAATGTAATTCATTATATGTTAATATATTGATGCATTTAAAAGTTTTTATGGGGCTGTTTTAACCACCTAATTAAGTATTTGATTAAGTGGGTGTGTCTGATATTATAAAAGGTTGTTCGTATGAGTGTTTAGAGTTTACTCTGTTAAAGGCAAGTGTGGCCGAGGCGCTAGAGACAAGATCAACTTTTTGTGATTTGGAACAGTTTTGCATTTTATAATAAATCTTTAAAAAAGCACTACAGTGGAACTGGTCTACAATCTGTGTATACAACTTAAATAATATTTGAGCTGTGTATGTAAACCTAAGGTGTGAATAAACTTCTCACTGGCAGACAGAAAAGCAGATGAATAGACATATTAAGGGACAACTCACTGTCCACCTTGAGCATAAAAGAAGCATTAGTATGAACAGCCACCATGTCTCTATGGAAACCTAAGACAGGGGGGACAGCCATGAGAGCCTGAAGTTCAGACACTCTTCTTGGTTGAAGCGAAAGCCAACAGAAGAACAGTCTTCCAAGTACAACGCTGTAAGGAACTGAAGCAGCAGGATAAAAAGGAGCCTGAGTCAATTTTTCAAGTACAAAACTGAGGTTTCCAGAAGCCTGATATGATGGATGCCTTTAGGAAATTGCTGGACTTCAAATCCAGAAGCCAGAGGAGGAGGAGTCATGGGTAGACAAACAAAGTGCTTACAGGTACAACCCAGCATGGAGCAGATCACACAACTAAGGGAACCAGTAATAAACTCCACAGATATGGGATCATGATGGCAAGAGATGCGCCAGACAAAAAATCTTTCCAATTGGACAAATATGATCTCCTGAAAGTGGGTTTCCTGGCCTCCTGCAGGACACAAAGCATGTTCTCAATAAAGAGGTGCCTGAAAGGGATCAAAACCCTATCACCCAAAGAATCAGTTGAAGAGTGGACAAGTAAAGATGGAGAAGAGACCCCTTATCTTGTGTGAGAAGATCTACAAAGTGAGGTAACTTGGGGTGAATGCCCCTGGCCAAGTGAGAAAGAAGGGGGAGACCGTGCTGTCTGGGCCAAAAGGGAGTCACTATCAAGATTCGGAGAGAGTCCTGCCTGATCTTGTGTATGACTCGTGGTAACGGGAAGGGGAGGGGAGGCATACAAAGCCATCCTCTTCTATGGAAGACAGGGCATTCACTTTTCAAGCCTGAGGACTTAGGACTCAAGAAAGGAGGAAGTCATCTGTTCAGAGGGGAGGCAAATGAGATCTACCTGAGGAATACCTACCAGTGGACAATGTCCAAGAACACATCTCTGTGAAGCATCCATTCATAAGCTTGTGTATAGGACCTGCTCAAAGAGTCTGCCACTAGTTTGTGCTCCAATAGGATGTTAGCAGCCTGAAGAGTCACTTGAAACGGACCATCTAGTCTAGAAAGAAGACAAGACTCTGTACCTCCCTTACTTGCTGACATATCACATCACTGTGGTACTGTCTGTGAAACAGGAAATGAAAGCCTGAAGGGCTAGAAGCAGAGCACTCATGTCCCTTATACAAATATGATAAACGGGCCAATGACCCTGAACTCCCCTGTCTGAGGCATATGTAAAAGAACTCCCGAGTTGGGACTGGAGCTTGGAAAAGAAACCCTGAGTTGAGAGAAAGTTGATGAATCCACCACTGAAGCTTGAGCATGAGACAGGGGAGGAGGGGATCAGGAACTTCAGGGGGTGGCAATGTTGGAACCACACTGACTTGAGGTACCACTGCAGCTTTCTCATGAGCAGCCTGGCCAAACGGAGTATGGAAATGGTGGAAGGCATGAACCAGAAGACCCAGAGAAAGTCTCTGGCCGTGACTGAAACCAGAGGAGGAAAAAGAGACTGGAAAAAGGCAGCAAGAGACAAGGTTTTGGGGGCAGACAGAGATGCCAGCAAGGGGATGTTCTGAAGCCTGCAACACAGAAAAATATAATCATGAGAAGGCATCAAAGCTTATGTCTGGAAGTTTATGGTGAACCCCAGACTCTCTAACAGAGAAATAGTAAACTGGAGATCCTGAAGCAGAGCATGGTGGGAATAAAGTACAGTTTTGTACCTACCATAAATGTAGATATTAGAGTGTTCACACTGCTGCAGTCATTACACTTGGGTTATCCTGCCGTCAGGCGGTCCCACAGTCGGCCAGAGTTCCAAAGTCTTGGTCTGGCGTCGGTTGCTGTAGCTTCTTCCCTGACGTCAGTGCGCCAGGGGTATACAAGATGAATCAGACGCAATTTTCTTCAGTTTTTCTTGCCCCAGATGCCAGGTGCCCCCAAGTAGGTAGGCAATACATATTGCTAATAAAAAATATACATATAAAATAAGAACAATACCTTCAGTTACAAGCAAATACACCACAAAGGTTGTATAGGATAGAAAGGTATAGATAAGTCCAGTTAGTTTAGAGGGGATGGTGGGAGGGTAATCTGGACTGCAGCAGTGTGAACACTCTAACATCTACATTTATGGTAGGTACAAAACTGTACTATGTTCATCGTGTTACACTGCTGCAGTCATTACACTTGGGTAGAATCCCAAAGCTAAGGTTGGGTGGCTGGTCTATACAGAGTTAGGATTGGCTATGAGGCCCTGCAGAACTGCAGTGGCAAATCCTGCTCTGGATTTAGAGTAAAGAGGCAGGTGGTAATGCTTGGTAAAGGTGTGCACTGAACTCCAAGTTGCAGCCTCCAAAATTTCCTTGGTAGGTACTCCTCTGAGAAAGGCTGTTGAAGTGGCTGTTGCCCTGGTGGAATGTGGCCTAATGTTATTTGGGGCTGATTTTCCATGCTGTGTGTAGCAGTAATGAATACAGTGTCCTATCCATTTGGATATAGTCTGCTTTGAGATAGCCTTCCCCTGTGATCCCGCAGCATATGCTACAAACAGTTGCTCAGTTTTCCTGAAAGCTTTTGTTTTGTCCAAATAGAAGCGTAGCTGCCTGTGTATGTCCAAAAAATGCAGAAGTTTCTCCCCTTTATTCTGGGGGTTTGGATAAAAAGTTGGCAAATGGATGGTTTGGTTAAGGGCCACACTAGAGACCACCTTTGGCATAAAGGTAGGGTTTGTCCTTAAAGAAGCCCTGTCCTGATGAAAAGTTATAAAAGGTTCCACTGCCATTAATGCCTGTAGCTCTGAGACTCTTCATGCTGAAGTTACTGCCAGGAGCAGAGCTGTTTTCCATGATAAAAATTTTAGATCGGCTGTTTTGGCTGGCTCAAAAGGTGGCAGGGTCAGTTTTTCCAAAACGAAATTGAGGTCCCAAGTTGGTGTTGGTGGTCTCCAGGGTGGTCTTATGTTTTTAGCCCCTCTGAGGTACTGCTTTAGCAAGGGATGAGAGAATAAAGGAGGATCCGTGTTGTAGTGTGCTGAAATGGCAGAGGCGTGGATCTTAATTGATGAGAAGGATAGGCCTCTATCCAGCATCTCAGTTAAGTATTGTAAAATCTGAGGAATGTTTGGAACAAGAGGGCCAAGGCTATGAGCCTGGTTCCAGTCGCAGAATTTCTTCCATTTTTCTGAGTAAGCTTTCCTGGTGCTAGGCCTCCTGGCCTCCAAAATGACATCCATAACAGCTTTAGAGAAAGGTGTTGCCTGTTTGATTAATGAATCTGCCATGCAGCCAGGTTTAGCGTTTTGATTGCAGGATCTGATTGTTTTGATGAGTCAGAAGGTGTGGAATTTGAGGCAAAATCCAAAGTGGGCCTTGAGCCAAGTTCCTTAACATAGGGTACACCAGTGCTGGCGTGGCCAGTCTAGAGCAATCAGGATCATCTGTGTTTTTTCTTGTCTGGCTTTTAGGAGTACCTTTGAAAGGAGAGGCAGTGGCGGGAAGGCATAAACTTTTAGGGTTTTCCAGTTGAACAAAAGAGCATCCACTTTCAATGCTTGTTTGTGATAAGTCCTTGTGCAGAATTTTTGTAGTTGGTAATTCAGTAGGGAGGTAAAAAGATCTATGTCTGGGCATCCCCATTTTTGCATTACCATGCTGAAGATTTGTGGATTCAATTTCCATTCGTGAGGGTATTTTTCTTTCCTGGCAGGAATTGTGCTTGCAGGTGAACTTGATACCTTAGAGCTGTATTCCACAGGGTCATGGCTTGCCTGCATAGGGGATAAGAATGAATGTCCCCTTGCTTGTTTATGTACCACATTACTGTGGTGTCTGTCTTTAGTAGTTGTCCTGGATGCAGAAGGTCCTTGAAAGCTGTTAGGGCATTTTGAACAGCCAACATCTCTTTTTAACTGATGTGAAGATGCATCTGGGTCTGTGGTACACTTGCCCTGAATGCATTTTCCTGCCATGTGTGCTCCCCAGGCGTAATCAGAAGCATCTGTTGTTAGAGTCTGCCTGGCTGTGGGTAGGGTAAAAGGCCGACCCTTATTTTGGTGACATGCCTGTGCCCACCATCAAAACTCCTGTTGTAGGCAGGGAATCATTGGTATTACTGCTTCTAAACTGTGAGAGTGTTGAGTCCAAACACTTTTTAGGTACCATTGTAATTTCTCCATATGCAGTCTGGCATATGGTATTAGTAAGTATGCAGGATGCCATGAATCCCAGGGCCTGCAGAATTTTTCTTGCAGGGAGATGGGACTTTTTTGCCAGTAATTGAAAATATTGAGTTAGTTGAACTTGTTTGTCTGGCATAAGGTAAGCCATCTGGGTCGTTGTATTTAAGCTGGCACCCAGGAATATAATCTGTTGTGAGGGCACTAGTTTGGACTTCTTTTCATTAACTGTGTACCCTAGAGAAATTTGCAACCTTTTTACAAACGCCAGATGCTGTAGAAGAATGTCCTTTGTCTCTGCTTGAATGAGGCAGTCTAGGTATGGATATATTTGAATTCCTTTTTGTCTGCAAAATGCAATTACTGGTGCCAGGCACTTTGTGAAGACCCTGGGCGCAGTAGATAAGCCAAAGGGCAGTGCAGAGAATTGGTAGTGCATTGTACCAGCTTTGAATTTGAGATATCTTCTGCAGTTTTGTCTGATAAGGACATGCAGGTATGCCTGTGACTTCCAGAGTAACAAGCCAAGCCTTCTTGCCCAGCATGGGTAGAAGCTGCTGTAATGTCAACATTTTGAATTTTGGAATATCCAGGTAAGTATTTAGAATTGAAAGGTCTAGTATGGGCCTCCAGGCCTTGTCCTTTCTGGGGACCAGGAAGGGTCTTGAGTAAAATCCTTGTCCTTGTTCCTATTGTGGTACTTTTTGAACATCTCTCATGCCCATGAGGGCTGAAATTTGTTTTTGTGCCTCTGCCCATTGACTTTGTGGCAGGTCTGTCATTCCTTTTAGCCTTGGTAAAGTATGAAAGTGGAACCTGTAACCTTGAGACACAATATTCAGAACCCATTTGTCCTGGGTGATTGTTTGCCGGTTTTGAGAAAAAAGTGCTAGTTTTCCCCCTAAGGGGGCTTCCAAAAGTGACGTGCCTGGCGTACGAAGGGGAAAGTCATTGTGACGGTTTCCTGTAAGGTTGAGACTTGTCCTCCCCTCCTTTTGCGGTTGAGGTGCCCCACTGTCATCGTCTGTTTGAGCCTTGGGGTTGAGATCTGCCTCTCTGTGGCCTGTCTGACACTGGAAAGGACCAATTCTTTGTTGGCCAATTTCTGCTAAATCGAGGTGGCTGTACCTGTAAGAAATCCTTGACTATTTGCATAGATTTAGCTTTATCCTCCATTTTCTTTAACACCTCTTCTGCCTTAACACCAAACAAGGTATCATGCTGTAAAGTAGCATCCAATAATTTTGCCTTAACATGATCAGGTAAACTCTGTTCTTTTAACCAAGCATGTCTTCGAATCACAGCCTGTAACTGTGGCTCTACAAGAGGCCTCTAAAGAATCAAAACCACATTGCAGAGTATGTTTTCCTACCTGTTCAACTGCATTCAATAAATCCTGCATTTCTTTGCAATCAGGAGCTTCTGAGCTTGCAAACATTTTCTGTTTTAACTGAGCCATTAAATATTGTTGGTACTTACGCATGTGAAACTGGCAATTTAAAGCCCTTACTGCTAAAGTTGCAGAAGTGTATACTTTCTTCCCCCATCTATCCAAAGCTCTGGAATCTCTGTGAGAGGGTACTGGATTTTTTTGCAATGGAAGCCTTAACCCCTTTTGGACCCTGGGAAATAATTTCTGGATCAGCAGAAGGGTTTTTATAAAGAAACTTGTGAGAGTCAGGGACTCAATACCTATCTGGCTTGGCTGGTGCAGGGGGCAAAGAATCAGGAGATAAGCTGGATTCAGAGAACACATAATCCGCAATATCTAGCACAGGCGGAATAGCCAGGGGCCTGTGCTGAGGCAATAAAAGGAAATCCTGGAGCCTTTTCTTGGATTCTGAGTAATCCTGGCTTTCCCAATGGAGATGCTCTCTCATGATATGTAAGGTTTCCCCAAAAGAATAATCCTCAGGAGGAGAGCCTGAAGGGATAGATTCTTCAGCATCAGAGTCCTCATAGGGGGGTAGAGGGTATCCCCTGGTCTGAAGAGGAATCAGAGGAAATGGAAACCTGATCAGAGGAATCATAGTCTGTATCCTGCCTACGCCTTTCCTCAGGAGGGGGATGGGAAGTCCTGATTAGAGTAATGAGGTCTTCGGCCATTTTAAGCATCTGTTTCTTAGGCATGGAGGACTGTCCAGGAGAATGCTGTACTTGCTTCTTTGTCTTTAATGGTACTTTTGTCTTGGCTGTAGCTTTAATGGTAAGTTGTGAAGGTCTGAAAACACCCTCAGAAGCAGATACCTGCTCAGCGGCTCTGGACCCATCTGAGGGATTAGTTTCCGTAGGCCCAATACCTTGAGTTTCCAGAGGTCTAGTTGTCTCCATGTGGGAGTCGGAGGCGGCCTGTGGCTCTGAGGTAGCGGGTGTCAGGGGCTGCAAAAGCGCCTCACTGAGAACAGGCGACTGGCCTAGAAGAGGTTTCGTTGTCGGTTTTTCGTATTGCGGTCGTCGGTTGATCCGACGCCATAGTATAACTGAACCTTCGGCCAAAGTAGTGCAATGCAAAATCAAAACGTCTTTTTATAGTGCGTTTGTTAAATCTAGCACAACACCGACAACTAGTGACGTCGTGATCAGGGCCTAGGCATGGAATACAGTAAGAGTGGAAGTCCTTATATGAGTTAATTTGCTTCCCACAAGAAATACAATTATTAACTTTTCTGACATCAGTCTGAGGCAAGAAAAAAGTTTCCCCAATGGGGTACTTGGCTTTATTGAAGACTGCGGATCGGAAATTAGACTTCGAAAATCTCAGGAGTCGGCCGACCAGCACTTGTGAACTGCTTTTGCTTCGGGCACTGCGTGGCAGGAAAGCCTGAAGAAAAAGGCGTCGGGTGCATCTTATATACCCCTGGCGCACTGATGTCAGGGAAGAAATGTCAGCAACCGACGCCGGACCAAGACTTTGGAACTCTGGCCGACTGTGGGGCCGCCTGACGGCAGGATAACTCAAGTGTAACGACTGCAGCAGTGTAACACGATGAACATGCTTGAATGAGCAGACTGTCCAGATAGGGAAAGATCTGAACTTCGCAAAAGGCAATGACAGAAGCGAGGTATTTGGGGAAAGCCCTTAAGGCAGTAACGGCCAAAAGGCAAACCAGAGAACTGGAAATGGAAAAAAGAAACAGAAAAATGTAAAGATTTCATGAAAAGGGGATGGATGGGAATATGAAGGTAGGCATCCTTGAGATCCAGAGAGACCAGAAAGGTCTGGGGGAGAAGAATAGGAGAGGGAGCCTGAAGAGAACATTCGAAAGGAAGGGATCTTGAGAAAGGTGTTGAGCTGGGAAAGATCCAGAACTGGTCTCCAAGTGTCCATCTTGCTGGGAACCAAAAACATTTTGGAATAACCCCAACACGCACCTGGGAAGGGGGCACAACCTGAATAGTGCCCTTGGCTAAAAGAGAATGTAGCACCTCTGGAAAAAGAGGACGCTGTTCCCGAGAAAGTTGTGGGATGCGCAAAAAGTGAGGAAGGGATTTATTTCCAAACCATGAAATATCTATGGAGGATAATGGATAAACCCAAAAGTCTGTTGTGATCTTTAACCAATTTGGAACAGACAGGGAAAGATGCAGATATAAAGGAACCTGGCCGAGGGAAAGGGGAAGCAAACTGTCAAATAGAACTCTGCTGATTCTGAAAAGTAGGTTTATAGGAGGTAGGGGGCTTGAGCAGACTTAGCAGGAGGCATATGGCTAGAACCCTCTTTTCCCTTAGATGGAGAATGAGACTGCCTGCAAACAAAGGCAGATTTGGAGGGTAATTCCTCAAACTTAGGAATAAGAGAACATAAAAACTTGTTTCAACTCCTGCAAACCTTTATCGTTATCCTGGTGTGACTTGAAAAGTTGAACAGCAGCACCACTAAAACGATTTTTATTACCCAAAGTAGCATCCAACAGTTTGGCCCTTAATATCATTAGAAAAGCTAAGAGCAAGTCATCATAACAAAACCAATGGCAGCAGTCCCAAAGGAGGCATCAGCTGCATCACAGCTGCATTTGACAGAGTGGTGAGCAACTTGAGAGGTAAAGCCCAACAGGGAAAGGACAGAAGCACCCCCCCCCACACCCCCAGTCAGGAAGGTCAGCAACCACTTTGGAAACCTGAGAGGGCCAAACTGGTCATAGGAGTCTGGCAGTTTATGTCCCCCAAATTATAAAAAGGCAACAGTATAAACCTTTTTGCACAGCCTCTCTACAGCCCTACTACCCTTATCTGAAGGGAGCAACTTGGTAGATGACAACAGCTTGCAGGGCTTGTCAGAAGAGAAAGACACTACAGAAGGATCAGTAGAAGAGCATTTATAAAGAAATTCACATTCATCAGGCACCTTGTAAACTGTCAGGTTTCTTGGGTGCAGGGGGCCGAGAATCAAGAAACATAAAAGCCGATGAAAAGGTATCCAGGAGGAAAGCAAGAATTTGGGAAAACAACTGATGGCTTATAAGACTCCATCTGGAGGAGCACAAAATACCTTTTCTGAACGTCAAAGACTTGAGAAGAATCCCACTTACAACTCTCCATCATGCGGGCAACAGTATCCCCAAAGCAGAGTTCCTCCAATGGTACCTGGAGTAATAGAATCCTCTTCATCTAAACCACAGTCCAAAGGTTAAAGGATCTAAGAAGAGTGAGCCAGGGACTCTTCACCAGAATCCATAACCTCATCTGAAGAATCTAATTCCCTGTGTCTTTTAAGATGAGTGGTAGACCAGGGAGGGGGCAGGCACAGACACCTCTTGAGAAGGCTTTAAAACCATTAAGGCACTAAATAACCTCACAGTAAAAAATACTGTCATTCATGTTGGGATCCTTAACCACAAGGGAAATATGCTTGGTTTTTTTTTTGTTTCTTTTTCTGCAGGACTCCGCATGAAATGCCCTCAGACGGTAAGACCCCTGGCCTAAGTGTAGTAGGAATTTCTAGATTTCCTCCTTAATTAAGGTCTGCAGAATCCTCAGCAGCCCCTCTGATATAATCAGCCGAGGTTCCCCCTCAATATCAGCAGCAGACATTTGTAAAGCCTCAGAGGACGTGCAAGAAGTCCAGTCTATGCCAGTCTCTGATGGGGTCATGGCAGAGGAATCCGAGGCAACTACTGTACGAGCCTCTGAGCTTTCACCAGCCTTGAGAAAGATGTCAGGGGGGAGGCTGGACAGCAGCTGGCAGAGGGTCAGCCATCTGCCATGGTAAATGCCAAAACCTTGAAGGAACAGCTAAAGACATTGGTTTTCAAGGTAGTCAGATAAAGAGGAGAGGCGATTATGTAGGGTCTTATGGACAAACACGTGAAAGAACACTGTGTATGGTCATGGGGAGTACGCAAACAGAAGACATTGGTTGTGACCGTCTTCATGGGGAATCTACATTCCACACTAACATCTTCCCTTTCTGGATGAAATGAACTCAACAGTATTTATAAAAAAGGAGAGAGAGAGAAAGATAAGAGGAAACCCCAACAGGGCACTTTTCTGAAACGCGGCTTGGTAGCCAGTACAGTAGAAGGGAGCAGCAGTGATCAATATGAAGAACATGAAGTGTTTCTACTGACTGTCATGTGATTTTACTAACTTTTGTTGGACAAAAATAGTTATTTACACAAACTTAAAACTTCCTTTGCAACTTTATACTGCTTCTGTATAACAAGTGGCTACCCAGTGTTAGAAATGCACTTACATTTCTGCTGTTGCCACAGGAACTGTTTGGCTGTGTTCTCAAAACCTTCAGAATTATGTCAGAGTTAAAATTTCTGAATTCTTCCTTAGACAGAGGGTTAGTTTTTGAACCATCTGCTGCAGAAGTCTTTTCAAAAACACGAAGAAAGGTAAGCCAATTCGAAAAAACTCTCAGATTTTTCAGTCTTCCTTCTCAAATTTACCAAAGAGGTTAATGCTACTCCTAAAACATTTTTCAAAAAGCAAAATAAACACAGCAGGCTGCTAGTAACGGAACATTTAAAAAAACAATGTCAGGGAGGTGCCAAAAAGAAAGGAGAAACATCCCTCCCCCAAGAGCAAAGGACAGTCTATTAAGCCTGAAATAACTATCTTCAAGATTCCCTCATCCCCTTCCCACCCTGGTAAACTCAAACCTTCCAGAAAGAATGAATCACTATTTCTTTCCCTGACAACACTGTATACTGTCAGCACCCATCTGTCTGAAACTATCAAGGATACAGATGACAGTGAAAATCTTGCAATTCTTTTTAAAGGATTCCCCTTATCTGACAGAACAAACTTCTCATTTCCCTCCTGTAATTCAGCATCTACTGTCTCAAGGCATAATGGACGTGGCCCCTCTTCTTTTATATGGGTTTTATTCAAGAAGACTTCTGGTGCCAAAGAAAGAAGATTCATAGAGACCCATTCTGGATCTTTCCTTTTCTAAGCCATTTTGTGGTAGGGTTCAAGTTCAAAATATTATCCCCTCACTACATGTTACCCCTCATTACCCATCTAAGTTTTTATATTGACCACGCATCTAAAGCATGCATATCTATCCCATTCATATAGATCCAGATTTCAGACACTTACTACGCTCTGTGCAGATTAGCCATGACAGCCTTAGGTACAGCTTTTTAGCACAACCGCACTCTACAAGCATCTTACATATGGTCAGATCAAAGCTGTATCGCAGACAAGCTGAATAGGACCAGGACAGACCCTCACGATTGGAAAATGAATCAAGAGATCTTCCAGGAATTTATCCAGCTGTGGGGAAAACCCTCAAATAAATATTTTTACCTCCACTCACAATAATCAATTGACAAAATACTGCTCCAGAATGCCATGCAATAAGACCTGGAAGACAGATGTCTTGTTTTTGCTGAATATGCAAAAAGGAAGGCAAACTCTCCACTGAAAGGACTTCTCACCAAAAAACCGGAGAAATGAATGTAAGGTAGTAAGATATCCAACCATGATGCACAAGTTCTTCTCTTGATTCAAAAAATCCAAACAGCAGACACAGTATAAAACGAACTCCAATTTATTAAGAGAAATGATGAGCGCTTTCGCGTAGTTCAAAGCTACGCTTCTTCAGATAGCTTTCTTACAAACAAAAATGCATTTAAATACTGAAAAAGGTGGGATAATAATAGAATAATGACATTAATTAAACAATCAAGTGGTTAGTATATTAACACATTCACTGCTGAACTCATGAAATGTATAGGCAGCAAGTATTACTCATCAATCAAAGGTGTTAGCTTACGTTAGAAACACTAAAACAAAAGGCAACACAGTAAAATTTTAAAAATAAACATTATATATATATATATGTTGCTAACTAAATGGGTAAGACATATATTTCTCTCATTTGTATATATGATTCTAATTCATGAACATTTGATATAATAAATAAGACATATCAAATGCTCCACATCAAAATAGTGTTAAAAATCATGTATATAGTTATTATATAAGGGAACTACTACTCATGGTAGCACCCAATTCTTTACCAATATTAATAATGTAGCTATTTGAAAAAATTTTTAGTTTGTTAACTACATGAAATACATGCTTTAACTCAATAAAACATCTTAAGAAACTCATATATATATGCATATATAAAAAGAAGAAAGAAACTAATATATATATGATAATATATATAAATATGCATATCAATTTATGTATAATATTAAATATAAATGTACATATATGAGTGAGACACAGAATATGTGTATCACTCCTTTTAATAAAAATATTTTTTTTAATGCACCATTTAAAAACAAGCATAGAAAAGCTCATAACCTCACAAGTATTAAACATTGAACCAACACAAGGCATCTATAATAACATCATGTGTATATATGCCCGGGTACAACATCAAACTGGAAGATGCTATTACATGTCCACCAAATAAATAAAGCTCTACCCTATCATAAGACATAAAATATATATACACTACTATCATTAATTGGTCATTAATAAATTACCAAATATATAGAAAAAGGAAGAAATCTAAGTCTCATTTGACACTGAAATAGATAACCTAACCATTATATAAAATATACAAGGAAAAAACCACTAAGTGTTCCTATCAGACAAACAGCAAAAAAATATATATATGTATATGTACAGATATATGATTAATAATAAAATAAAGAAGTGTATATATAAAAAATTCCCACATATTTACATGTAAAAATATGTAAATGTATATGTTAATTCATTTTCTCCCCACTAGTATAGGTTTGATGGAAACATAGTTGTTTATACCAGGGGGTAGATGTGCTGCTAACTTCATTATCCAATGTAATTCAGCAAGAGCTAATTCATTGTCCGCATTACCCCCTCGTTTATTATACCGAACCAATTGCAGTACTCTAAAATTAAAATTATGTGTCGGACAATCCATAGCTAATGCATTGCTATCATCTTTCTTACGAATATCATAGAGATGACTGTATATGCGATCACGTAGTCTCCTTTTCGTGAGACCTACGTAGAACGCTTGACATGTCACACAAGTAGCTAAATAGACTAAATTTGTACTATTGCAATTGGCATAAAAACCAGGGTGAAAAGTATAGTCCATACAGGGATGTTTATACATCTGTGATTTGGAGATATAGTTACATCTGTATCGCAGACAAGCTGAATAGGACCAGGACAGACCCTCACGATTGGAAAATTAATCAAGAGATCTTCCAGGAATTTATCCAGCTGTGGGGAAAACCCTCAAATAAATATTTTTACCTCCACTCACAATAATCAATTGACAAAATACTGCTCCAGAATGCCATGCAATAAGACCTGGAAGACAGATGTCTTGTTTTTCCTTGTACAGAATGTTTCTGTACACTTTTCCAACCTTCCTGCCAATATCCAAGGTACTTCTGAAGATTCAGATGGACTTTCCAAAGATTAGTGGGATGACTCCCTTCTGTCCCAGACAACAGTGGGTCTTTCCTTTTATGGAAATGACCAGGTAACCACTAAAAGCAACTTTCTCAGCCCATAACAATAAATTAAAAAATAATTAAAAATTACACTGGAAATCTCTTTATATTAAATAAAAACATTGATGGAAACTCAAATTTCTGACAAGTATGTCTCATACCTAGCAAAATTGAGCTAAAGTAAATAGTTTTTTCAAGAACAGAACTTGTATAATAAAAATAAATAATACCTGGTAGACTTTTCCCAACACCTGCCAAGCACGGCCGGCCTTAGGCATAGGCAAACTAGGCGACCGCCTAGGGCGCCGTAAAGGCCAGCCTCTTAAAGGGCACAGTTTTTATTTATTTTAATTAACAGAGTTTGTGCTCTTCTCGGCGCCCTGGTGAAGTGTAACCGTAAGCTGTAACTATGGGGGAAGGGGGTCAGCATCCTCTAACTTACTAGGACAGTTTAAAAAAAAAAGTTACTTCGTGGTTCGAGAGTCTGCTGTAAGAAGGAACGGTATGTTATGTTTTAGGGATGGTCATGGGTGCCGCCGCGCCAGAACCATACAGCTGCAAAAGACCTGTAACAAAACGGACGCATGTGCCGAATTTAAATACGAAAGTGCGCCCTTCATCATTACTGCTTGCCAGACTTAAAAGACAGGAACATTACTTTTGCTTTTTGTTTTTTGGTATTTCAAAATTTGATGTTACGAAGTTTCAGTAAATTGGATTTTCAGCTTTCTCATCTCAATCTTGTGTTGTTTGATTACAGGATTTGAAAGTAGACCCGCCTTAACACAACATTTGGTAATAACATTTACATCTATGAAATGATTAAATAGACAAGAGTTTAACAACAGGTCGTGTTCATTGGTTATGCTTTCAGTATATTTGCTTTGTAAAAGTTTGATGAGAGGTCCTTTAACTACATTCTTGGATGTATGGTTTGATGAAAAATTTGATTAGAGCACAGTTTAGTTTATTACTAATTTGAATTTGATGTTCCTGCTGTACAATGTTAATAACCGACCAGGATCTCAGTTGAAATCATTAGGCCCTTCTACAACAGCCCTGAGGCTTATACATCATATTTGTGAACCTTAAGACTGCATTTTTTTTTAAATTTCCAGCCTTTGTTCTAGTCTAGTTTTAAATGGCAGGTTATTCCCAGCTACCTACTCTATAGTGGAAGAAGTTCCTATCTGCTATTGTATTCACAACCTCTAAATGTAATCTTCGTTTTATTATTTTTGAGTGTCAGCAGCTCCATTCCTAATGTACTCCCAATTTGTTCATTATTTAAACACCTATGTTAAATCTCTATAGGACCTGTACTATGCTGAATATAACTTCAGCCTTCTTAATCTTATCTCATAACATATGTTTATTAGACTTTGGATTCTCCTTTGAAAAGAGCATGCACATTTTCTATTTCATTTAGTTTAGTGCCAGTATACATACAAAAACTATTTCCATGCTAATAGCTTTAAAACTTGAAACCATAACCTTTTCCCTCTGGAAGAATTTACTCTAAATATACTTTTCATTGCCACTAAACATTACTGGCTTTTTCTGTCATGGAGCAACAGGGATTTAGTATATGTACGTATCAGGGGAAGTTTTAGGGATCGAAGATTTGAGTTTGATCATTTGCAGTTCGTTGTGACATTTTCTTGAAATGCCATACACCCACATGTACATATTATGCTTGGATACTTATTGTCCAGCATTTGCATTGACAACCATGAGATTTAGCTTTTGTTTCCCCTTTATTATTATGTGTTTTTTTCTATAGTTGGAAGTGACAGTATCTAGGTGAAGCAAAGCTATGCTACAAGGCATGGTATTTTCATCGTCATGTAGCATTAAGGTGCAATTGCATTTTAGAAGCAATACTTTTGAATAAAATACATTGCAATAATGTTTCTTATTGGCATTGAAACTCACAGCAAAACAGAACGAATATCATTGAGAGAAACTAAATGTAAGCTAGGAAGTGACAAAGGATTCAGCTGCTGTGCACACATTTCTCTGGCTACTATTAGTAACATCAAAATTGTGAAAGCTTGCTGACAACTAGCTAACTTATCAGCTTTGCAAATTAAGTCAACAGTTTGGCTTCGATTTTTGTCAGACAGTATCAAATTCGAGTGTGTCAGCAAAACTGAAAATGCTCATAAAAGCAAACACAAACAAAATAATCATTTTACATACATCTATAAAATTATCAAACATCAAAAAACAGAAATCTATCTTTTTTGCAGGGTGGCTCCATCCCCCACTAATTATTTGTACTAACTCCAAGATGATCAGAAATAGCAGGGGTAAGAGCAAATTCCCTTAACCCAAAGTAAGACGATGCAATGCAAAAGGCAGCCAGCAGAAATTCCATTTAACAGAATATATCTATACACACACACATATATCATGGTGGGGATGGGAGGAGAAATGGCGTAGGCATTATCCTGAAGGAACAGTATGCTAAGAGTGTTTTGGAGGTGAAGAGAGTGTCGGATAGAGTAATGTTTATGAAGATGGAAACTGATGGTGTAATGATGAATGTTGTTAGTGCATGTGCTCCACAAGTTGGGTGTGAGATGGATGAAAAAGAAAAATTTTGGAGTGAGTTGGATGAAGTGGTGATGACTGTACCCAAGGGTGAGAGACTGGTGATTGGAGCAGATTTCAATGGGCATGTTGGTGAAGGGAACAGAGGGGATGAGGAAGTGATGGGTAGGTATGGTGTTAAGCAAAGGAATGCAGAAGGTAATATGGTAGTGGATTTTGCGAAAAGGATGGACATGGCTGTGATGAATACGCATTTTAACAAGAGGTAGGAGCATAGGGTGACATACAAGAGTGGAGGAAGATGCACACAGGTGGATTATATCTTGTGTAGAAGGGCCAATCTGAAGGAGATTGGAGACTGTAAAGTGGTGGTAGGGGAAAGTGTAGTTAGGCAGCATAGGATGGTGGTTTGTAGGATGACATTGGTGATCAAGAAGAGGAGGATGAGTGTGAGGGCAGCACCAAGGATCAAATGGTGGAAACTGAAAAAGGGTAATTGTGAGGTGATGTTCAGGGAAGAGTTAAGACAGGCACTGGGTGGCAGTGAAGAGTTACCGAATAGCTGGGTAACTACAGCAGAGCTAGTAAGAGAGATGGCTAGGAGGGTGCTTGGTGTGACATCTGGAAAGAGGAAGGAGGACAAGGAGACCTGGTGGTGGAATGAAGAAGTACAGGAGAGTATACAGAGAAAGAGGTTGGCGAAGAATAAGTGGGATTGTCAAAGAGATGAAGAAAGTAGACGAGTATAAGGAGATGAGGTGCATGGCAAAGAGAGAGGTGGCGAAGGCTAAGGATAAGGCGTATGAAGAGTTGTATAAAAGGTTGGACACTAAGGAGGGAGAAAAGGACCTGTACTGACTGACTAGACAGAGGGACCGAGCTAGTAAAGATGTGCAGCAGGTAAGGGTGATAAAGGATAATGAGGGAAATGTACTCACAAGCGAGGAGAGTGTGTTGAGCAGATGGAAAGAGTACTTTGAGAGGTTGATGAATGAAGAGAATGAGAGGGAGAGAAGGTTGGATGATGTGCGGATAGTGAATCATGAAGTGCAGTGGATTAGCAAGGAGGAAGTAAGGATAGCTATGAAGAGGATGAAGAACAGAAAGGCTGTTGGTCCGGATGACATACCTGTGGAAGCATGGAGGTGTTCAGGTGAAATGGCAGTGGAGTTTTTAACTAGATTGTTTAATGAAATCTTGGAAAGTGAGAGGATGCCTGAGGAGTGGAGAAAGTGTTTTGGTACCGATTTTTAATAATAAGGGTGATGTGCAGAGCTGTAGTAACTACAGAGGGATTAAACGGATCAGTCACAGCATGAAGTTATGGGAAAAAGTTGTGGGAGCTAGGTTAAGAAGGGAGGTGATGATTAGTGATCAGCAGTATGGTTTCCTGCCAAAAAAGAGCACTACAGATGCGATGTTTGCTCTGAGAGTGTTGATGGAGAAGTACAGAGAAGGTCAGAAGGAGTTGCATTGTGTCTTTGTGGATTTAGAGAAAGCATATGACAGGGTGCCTAGAAAGGAGCTGTGGTATTGTATGAGTAATCGGGAGTGTCAGAGAAGTATGTAAAAGTGGTACAGGATATGTACAAGGGTAGTGTGACAGCAGTGAGGTCTGCGGTGGGAGTGACGGACGCGTTTAAGGTGGAGGTGGGATTACATCAAGGATCAGCTCTGAGCCCTTTCTTATTGGCAATGGTGATGGACAGGTTGACATGAGATCAGACAGGAGTCTCCGTGGATTATGATGATTGCAGATGACATTGTGATCTGTAGTGAGAGTAGGGAACAGGTGGAGGAGACCCTGGAGAGGTGGAGATATGCTCTAGAGAGAAGAGAAATGAAGGTCAGCAGGACTAAGACAGGATATATGTGTGTGAATGAGCAGGAGGATAGAGGAATGGTGAGGATGCAGGGAGTAGAGGTGGCAAAGGTGAATGAGTTTAAGTATTTGGGACCAACAGTTCAGAGTAGTGGTGAGTGTGGAAGAGAGGTGAAGAAGAGAGTACAGGCAGGATGGAGTGGATGGAGAAGTGTCAGGAGTGAATTTTGACAGATGAGTACCAGTAAGAGTGAAAGGGAAGGTCTACAAGAGGGTAGTGAGCTATGTTATATGGGTTGGAGACCGTGGTATTGACAAAAAGGCAGGAGTCAGAGCTTGATGTGGCAGAGTTGAAGATGTTAAGATTTGCACTGGGTGTGACGAGGATGGACAGGATTAGGAATAAGTATATTAGAGGGACAGCCCAGGTTGGAAGGTTTGGAGACAAAGCCAGAGAGGCAAGATTACGTTGGTTTGGACATGTGCTGAGGAGGGATGCAGAGTATATTAGGAAAAAGATGCTAAGGATGAAGCTGCCAGGTAACAGGAAAAGAGGAAGGCCTAAGATAAGGTTTATGGATGTGGTGAGCGAGGACATGCAGGTGGTTTGGTGTGATAAGAGCAAGATGCAGAGGACAGGAAGAAATGGAAACAGTTGATCTGCTGTGTCGACCCCTAACGAGAGCAGCCGAAAGAAGAAGAAGATGATGTATCTATATATGGGTTATGTTGGTTTGGTTAACATCTGTTTAATCGACTGCATTTGGTCAATTATTCAGACAGTTGACAAGTGTACAAGATCGAAAATCCCTGGTTAGGGTAATATTCCCTTTCCCTGCAACTGTACAATGTAAGAGTTAGTATATATAATAAAGTTGCATGCACCAATGTTCTTCCTCAATGCATGCGTAGTAGGTAGTCGAAGTTTTGGTTTTCAACATACAGTGGTTTGCCTTTAGGATGTCAATGTACATGTTAGTCGACTAATTGAAGGTAAGTCTTACATATAGATAAATGTATATATATATATATTTTTTTTTTTAACCAGCTTAACAAGCAAACATCAGATTATACAATATTACTGTGTGCACTCCAAAACATTGGTGTTAGGAAAAAAATATAATAGATTATCAAACAAAAATAAAATATAACACATATTGCTGTACAGCCAGGCAATGATGGAGAAGCTGGTAAATATTTTAATATCTAAGCAGCATACTGTACATTGCAGAAGAAATGCCATTTAGTCTCTTAGAGTCCAAAACTATACTGTTGCACTGCTGCTGACATATTTTAAGAGAAGAAAGAAGAAAAGTGCAGCAGGAGGCATTCCAAGGTGTTGATTGGTGCTCTGTAGGGCCCCATGAATGTTTTTGTGTGCATTTTCTAATGGAACTCATTTCTCCCTTTACCTTAGGTACTTTAAATCTAGCTAGATGCGTCTACAGCAAGGTAAAATATGGTACAGAAGGTATGCATTCAGAAGCCTATCTGTCTGTTCATCTTCCAAGATAGGTAGGACTGCTTTATATTCATGACAAGGCCATGGATTATTAATATGAACCCATTTAAGTAAAGCTTCACCAGTGCTTTTTATCTATATTTCTATTTGCTAGGTCATTGGGGAAATCCTATATCTTATTAAGAATGGCCCATCCCAGTTGAGCAGGAATTTGTTTTTTCTTTTTCCCTGTTGTAGTTAAAATAGAATACCTTGCTACTTATTTGGTATTCAATTGGGCTGGCCTTTCAATCATAATAGATTTTGTACACATGCACAATCTTTGTCAAATTAGTATAGGGCAAAGGCTTGTTTTAAGTGCTCTCTTAGATGGCTCACATTATCATGGGCAGTGATGGCATGTGCCAGCCTTTAATCCTCTGAAATATACAGAGAATGCAAAAGCACCACCATTCTCCTACCAGTCATCATCTCAGAAGGCAAAACCCTTGTGGATTTATTAGGAGTGGTATGCATGGCCGTTAATACTTACTCAGGGTAATATTGAATTGGACTGTTGTTTGTACAGCTACATATACAGATGTGAATTCAGCAGACTGACTAGTTTTGTGTCCAAGGTGGTATTTGACAGGAAGGCACGGTTTGTCTGCTGACAGGAGGGCAGGGCTTATCTGCTGACAGAAGGCATGGGTTGTCTGAATGCCATACTGCTCCAGGCCACAACATCTGTTTCCATCCTGACTAAAATAACAGCAACAGTATAAGTCTTCAGAAAGTCTTTGCACACATTTTCATCACAATGGTAGTGTCTGTTTTGTGGCCTAGTAAGGTCTAGTGCTGAGTTCTACTGAGGAGGTTGACAAGGCTCTTCAGATTCTCTGCAGACATAATCTACAGATCTACCAGTTCTTGGGCAATTGAGCTCTTTTTGTTTTTTGGGTATATTTTATTTCCAAAATGTTGCTCTTAGAAGGTTACAGTCCAGGTCACAATTCTGCTACTAAACATGTTACCCTCCCTTAGTTTTGGCTTCCCAGAAGGGCAGTGGGTTGATGTTAAGTCTGTACCATAAAGTTTTTGTCACAAATATAGTTTTGAAATCTCTGTATTGCCCATATGGTAGAAAAGAGAGCCCTTTCACACTCAGAAAACGGTTTATTTACCCCACTCAGGGTCTTGCTGGCATATACTACAACACAGTGATCAGAATCATGCCTTTGATATAGGGCAGCACTGACTACTGTCAGTATACCCTGTGTCTAGATAGGTTCATAGGTTCATACTAGGCTATCTGCCCTAGGGCATTTATATGCCTAGCCAGAATGTGTTTGGCTTTCGCCACCCATTTTAAATGAATTTTGCTATGCCCTTTTTCGAGGTTAGTATACTCTGCCTCTGTCTAACAGTGACACAGAAGTGATACCCAGGGTAAACCTACAATCTCCCATCCACTCATCAAGATTCCTCTTGAAGAGAATTGCTGAGGGACTCTGCCTAACCTGGACTGGGATTTTATTCCAGAGTGAAGGGAGCCTCTCGGTTATGAATCTGTCCCTCCAGCATGTCCTATTTCAGTGCTGAGGTTCAAGTCTCTCGAGCGCGTAGCTCGATGGGATTTGGATTTTCTGAGGTGCAGAATGTCCATTAATTCCGGGTTGGACATGGCTTTATACGTTAGGCACAGAACGCCTCTGAACAGGCGGTATGCCACTGAGTAGAGCTGGAGTTTCTTTAACCGGGCAGCATATGGCATCTGTTTGAGCCCTTTGATCCTCTTGGTGAGGTACTTTTGGGGTCTTTCCAATTCCTGCAGGTGTCTGGTAAGGTACATCCCAAAAGGGGCATTGTACTCAGTTATGGGCCTGATGAGGGATGAGTAAAGAGGCACGATCTTGACAAAGCCTGGGAGAGCCCGGGTGAAAGCGCTTGAGTGTACTGTGGAACTGTTTCATTTTACTCATTACGAGATTGGATTTAGAGTGTATTGTGGAACTGTTTTGAGATTGGAATTAAATTTTATCCTAAGCTGCCTGTCCATTTCCTGTCGCAATTGTTTTTACCTGGTCGGTAAAGTTTCTTATTCCTCTAGTTTGTTTTTCTTAGGTGGGCTATATAAAATGTTTTTCTAACCACTTTGGCCACGTGGTTGTCAAATGAGAGATTGCTATCAACTTGGGTACCCAGATCCCTAATTACTTCTTCCGAATTTAATGGATTACCACCTATGTGGTAATTTGTGGGCACTTTGTTTTTGCCAAAGGGGGTGACTATACACTTTTTGGCGTTTAGCTTGAGGCCATGGCTCTGGCACCAGTTGTCTGTTTCTATGAGGCCCTTTTGGAGGATGCTTGTGTTGGCTGGAGAGTCGATTATGGCGCCCAGTTTGCAGTCATCTGCGAACTTGGTCAGCCACAGTCCTTCCGTGTTAGCCTGTACCTCCGAGAAATATATACCGAACAAGAGAGGTCCAAGGACTGAGCCTTGTGGGACGCCACTTGTAACTGGTTTGGAGTCTGACATGGCTCCAGCAATTCTAACCATGTGGGTTCTGTCCTTGAGCCAGTTTGCAACCCATCTAGTGACATAGGGGTCTATATTTAAGCTGGTGAGCTTATCTATAATGCCCGAGTGGGGTATTGTATTGAAGGCTTTTGCAAGGTCCAGGTAGGCTGTGTGGACCACCTTCCCCTCGTCAATGGCCTTGGTGGCCGTTTCAAAGAAATCGACCAGGTTTAAGAGGCAGGATCTGCCCTTAACAAAGCCAAACTGGGTAGGATCCCGTGTCTGTAGGTCCCCAATATCTTTATTTACGAGTTCCATGATGATCCTTTCCATAGCTTTGCAGACCACGCTAGTCAGGCTTATGGGGCGATAGTGTCCAGGATCCGTTGAGGCACCACCTTTGTGGAGAGGGACCACTGTTGCTGTACGCCACTCTTTGGGTACATATCCTGTAGTAAGGCTGAGATTGAACAGTAGTTTTATGTTTGGGTTTAGTTCTTCTTGGAGTTCATGTAGGACGCAGCCCGGGACACCGTCTGGTCCCATTGATGCTGTGTTTTTTGCTTTGGAGAGGGCAGCTCTTACCTGAGCATCTGAGATGTCAGGGGGGAAGCACTCAGCTGGGATAGATATTTGCCCTTTTGGTGGGGAAGTGGGGGAGAAGTTTGCGCTGAACCTGTCAGCTAGGATGTTGGCAATGTCTGTGGGTTCGGTGTATTTTTTTGTCATATTGGACTAATTCTGAGCATATCTGGGAATTCCCACCCAGGTTCCTAACATAACTAAAGAAAGCCTTGTGATTATCCTTGGTGTCCTGTGCAATTTTTCTATCGAAGCTGGCCTTAGACGATTTTATGAGTGCCCGTAGTTTTTTGCTAATACTGATCAGAGATGCCTTCTCTTTTTGGGATTTTGCTCTATCATGTAGTAGCTTCCTCCTTCTATTGTACAGTTTGTTTATGGCTGGGGTCCACCAGACAGGACCCGAAACTTTGGAGGATTGGGTCTTGGTTTTATTTGGGATTGCATGATCCATGCATTCCTGAAGGTGTTCATAGAATGAGGATTCTGCAGTCTGGGCCGTATTTTCCACAGGCCCGGGGGCTTTGAAGGATTTCACCTCGGTTTTGAGGAGTGTGAAATTTGCTTTAGAGAAGTTTTTCACTGTGGTTTTCTGGGCAGGGGCTGGGGTCGGGATGTGGATATCTACTGAGATTAGTTTATGGTTTGATCTTACCAGTGAGGGATACACTTCTGGTCTGGAGCATAGAGTCCCCATGTTGGTGATGATCAGGTCTAGTATGTTTTCCCCTCTTGTGGGAGTGGCAACAAGTTGTTCCATAGCATTTGAGTTTATAAATTCTAGGAAGCTTTGGGCTAGGGTGTTGGAGCTAGAGTAATGCTCCCAGTCTATGTTAGGGTAGTTGAAGTCGCCCAATATAATGGTGTTTGGAGAGACCTTCATATTTTCCAGTGTTCTCAGGAAGGCCGAGTGGGGTTCCTGGGTTTGGGAGGGTGGTCTGTAGCAGGCTATAAACTGGAAGGCAGTTTTACCCACTGTTAGTTGCACATGGATAGTCTCTGATACTTCGTGCTGTGCCACCAACCTGGAGGTGTGGGTATCTTTGACGAATATTGATACTCCCCCTCCTTTTGTGGTTCGGTCCAAATTTTGGGGCCGAAAAACATTGTATGAGGTATAACCTGGTAGTGCTGGGGTGCTCTCGGGAGCCTTGAGCCAGGTTTCTGTTACTGCACAGATATTGATGTTCTCCATGCTAAGGAGAGTTTTGAGTGCGTGCATCTTGAGGTTTAGACTTCTGGCGATGAGTAGCATTACTTTAAGTTTCTTATCCTTTGTGATACCTATGGAGGTGGATTTGTCTTTTGAGCCTTGCCTAAAAAAGGCACTATGGGGGTGGCAAGAGCCTTTGCCAATATCCGAAAGCCCAGGGGTGACGGGTGCAAGCCGTCCCTAGCGAAGCATCGTGGCTTGTCGAGCATGTCATCCCAGGCAGACAGGCATTGGATCCCCTTTGAATGACACCAATACTTAAGCCAATTGTTAAAATTGATCATCTTGTCTTCATATTGTGGCATTATTCTTGGTGAGGGTAAGATGCTACTCAAGGTCAGGGTCATACCGGCCTGGGCTACATGCTCAGAGAGCTCCTCTATGTCTCTTTTCATGTAGTCCAGGGAGGTATGTCTCAGGTCATTCACACCAGCATGGACGATGACTGAGTCATATTTGTACTTACCTTGGAGTGACCTGAGTGCTTGTGTTATGTGGCGGACCCTAGCGCCCGACAGGCAGCTCACCGTGACCTTCTCCTTGTTCAGCCTGGTGAGCGGGACGTCAGTGTGCCTGACGATAGAGTCCCCTATTACAAGTGTATCAGGTGTGTTGTTTAGCCTTAAGGGCTGTGACTGTTCGGCACACTGGCTTTGTGAGCTGTGTGTTGCACGTGTTTTGTTTTGGGGTAGCGGCTGCTTGGGTGTCTGCTTTGGAGGTCTCTGCTGCTTAGGCAGATTTTTATTTAGAGCCTCCGAGTATGCTTTTGTGTGTTTATGTGTTTGGTTTGCTGTCGTGGTAGGTCTTTGTGAGACTGGAATTGTAGTGAGTGTGGTTTCCTTCTCCTCCTGACTGGTTACGCCAGTACTGAGTTGAGAGAGCTTATCCTCCAGTTTGGCTATATGGTTGCATCTCTCACGTGTTGGAATTTGTTGGGAGGAGGAGAGGGTTGTCTGTGTACATAAGGCAGTTATAACATTGCCTCAAGATTCCCAGATTCACCAGTTGGACCGGAGAGGAGATTGACAACTGACCTTTGGACATGCTAGAAAAGTATTGGGAATTCCTTTATAATTGAAAAAAGGGCCAATGGGGAACAAAGTACTTAAGGGGAGTTTGTGAGGGTGTAGTGCTTTTAATTTTTTAGTGCTGACTTATATAATTGCTTTAGTGAGCAAGTGCCAGGCTTTAGAGTGAAAGAAAGTTACTGTTTGTCGTTTTTGCATTTAAGTTACCTGTAACACATTGCACTTACGTTACCTGGCACTTGCTCACTAAAGCAATTATGTAAGTCAGCACTAAAAATTAAAAGCACTACACCCTCACTCCCCACTGGCCCTGGTTTTCAATTATTAAGGAATTCCCAATATTATTCTAGCATGTCCAAAGGTCAGTTGTCAATCTCCTCCGTCCAGCTGGTGAATCTGGGAATCTTGAGGCAATGTTACAACTGCCTCATGTACAGACAACCCTCCTCCTCCCAACAAATTCCAACACGTGAGAGATGCAACCATATAGCCAAACTGGAGGCTAAGCTCTTTCAACTCAGTACTGGCATTACCAGTCAGGAGGAGAAGGAAACCACACTCACTACAATTCCAGTCTCACATAGACCTACCACGACAGCAAACCAAACACATAATCACACAAAACATACTGGAGGCTCTAAATAAAGATCTGCGCAGCAGAGACCTCCAAAGCAGACACCCAAGCAGCCACCCCAAAACAAAACACGTGCAACACACATCTCACAAAGCCAGTGTGCCAAACAGTCACAGCCCTTAAGACTAAACAACACACCTGATACACTTGTAATAGGTGACTATCGCAGGCACACTGACGTCCCGCCACCAGGCTGAACAAGGAGAGGGTCACGGTGAGCAGCCTGTCGGGCGCTAGGATCCGCCACATAACACAAGCACTCGGGTCACTCCAAGGCAAGTACAAATATGACTCAGTCATTGTCCATGCTGGTGTGAATGACCTGAGACGTACCTCCCTGGACTACATGAAAAGAGACATGAAGGAGCTCTCTGAGCATGTAGCCCAGGCCGGTATGACCCTGACCTTGAGTAGCATCTTACCCTCACCAAGAATGATGCCACAATATGAAGACAAGATGATCAATTTCAACAATTGGCTTAAGTACTCACTCTCCTAGTAATTCCTCTTTCTCCTCGGATTACTTACCTGACCTAACAGCAACTTCTGATTGTTTTCCACTCAGCCTCTCTTCTTTGGCTCCAAGGCAAGTACAAATATGACTCAGTCATTGTCCATGCTGGTGTGAATGACCTGAGACGTACCTCCCTGGACTACATGAAAAGAGACATGAAGGAGCTCTCTGAGCATGTAGCCCAGGCCGGTATGACCCTGACCTTGAGTAGCATCTTACCCTCACCAAGAATGATGCCACAATATGAAGACAAGATGATCAATTTCAACAATTGGCTTAAGTACTCACTCTCCTAGTAATTCCTCTTTCTCCTCGGATTACTTACCTGACCTAACAGCAACTTCTGATTGTTTTCCACTCAGCCTCTCTTCTTTGGCTCCAAGGCAAGTACAAATATGACTCAGTCATTGTCCATGCTGGTGTGAATGGCCTGGGACGCACCTCCCTGGACTACATGAAAAGAGACATGAAGGAGCTCTCTGAGCATGTAGCCCAGGCCGGTATGACCCTGACCTTGAGTAGCATCTTACCCTCACCAAGAATGATGCCACAATATGAAGACAAGATGATCAATTTCAACAATTGGCTTAAGTACTCACTCTCCTAGTAATTCCTCTTTCTCCTCGGATTACTTACCTGACCTAACAGCAACTTCTGATTGTTTTCCACTCAGCCTCTCTTCTTTGGCTCCAAGGCAAGTACAAATATGACTCAGTCATTGTCCATGCTGGTGTGAATGACCTGAGACGCACCTCCCTGGACTACATGAAAAGAGACATGAAGGAGCTCTCTGAGCATGTAGCCCAGGCCGGTATGACCCTGACCTTGAGTAGCATCTTACCCTCACCAAGAATGATGCCACAATATGAAGACAAGATGATCAATTTCAACAATTGGCTTAAGTACTCACTCTCCTAGTAATTCCTCTTTCTCCTCGGATTACTTACCTGACCTAACAGCAACTTCTGATTGTTTTCCACTCAGCCTCTCTTCTTTGGCTCCAAGGCAAGTACAAATATGACTCAGTCATTGTCCATGCTGGTGTGAATGACCTGAGACGCCTCCCTGGACTACATGAAAAGAGACATGAAGGAGCTCTCTGAGCATGTAGCCCAGGCCGGTATGACCCTGACCTTGAGTAGCATCTTACCCTCACCAAGAATGATGCCACAATATGAAGACAAGATGATCAATTTCAACAATTGGCTTAAGTACTCACTCTCCTAGTAATTCCTCTTTCTCCTCGGATTACTTACCTGACCTAACAGCAACTTCTGATTGTTTTCCACTCAGCCTCTCTTCTTTGGCTCCAAGGCAAGTACAAATATGACTCAGTCATTGTCCATGCTGGTGTGAATGACCTGAGACGTACCTACCTGGACTACATGAAAAGAGACATGAAGGAGCTCTCTGAGCATGTAGCCCAGGCCGGTATGACCCTGACCTTGAGTAGCATCTTACCCTCACCAAGAATGATGCCACAATATGAAGACAAGATGATCAATTTCAACAATTGGCTTAAGTACTCACTCTCCTAGTAATTCCTCTTTCTCCTCGGATTACTTACCTGACCTAACAGCAACTTCTGATTGTTTTCCACTCAGCCTCTCTTCTTTGGCTCCAAGGCAAGTACAAATATGACTCAGTCATTGTCCATGCTGGTGTGAATGACCTGAGACGTACCTCCCTGGACTACATGAAAAGAGACATGAAGGAGCTCTCTGAGCATGTAGCCCAGGCCGGTATGACCCTGACCTTGAGTAGCATCTTACCCTCACCAAGAATGATGCCACAATATGAAGACAAGATGATCAATTTCAACAATTGGCTTAAGTACTCACTCTCCTAGTAATTCCTCTTTCTCCTCGGATTACTTACCTGACCTAACAGCAACTTCTGATTGTTTTCCACTCAGCCTCTCTTCTTTGGCTCTACCCGCTCCATTCGCCCTGCGGGCTCACTCCGCTCCCCTCCCTACCCCCAATTCCCACCCACCCCCAGGGGTCCTACTCTTATAGCTCCATAGCCACACCCCTATCCCTCCTGGCCTATACCTCTCCTTCCCGCCAAATTTTTATCCAGCCTCTACACACCCCCTACACTCCCCCCCTTCTTCTTTCTTAGCCCTAAGACCATACTTGTACTATTACCTCTCTCCATTACCTACACTTCTCCTTATCCTTGCTCTTTCCTCTCCAGCCATCCCTGCTCTATTTCCTATAGAATCTATTCCTATTTTACCATTCTGCTTTAAATAAATTTACTACCCCTCTATTCCATTCCACACTCACATCTCTCCCCTTATACTCTCCTCTCTGCTTCCTCTCTTCTCATATTAACTAAATCATGACTCCCTACATACTAACTATGCCTTTACTCTAAGTCTTAATCATGACTACCCTTCTCTCAACATACCATCTCACCTTTATTGAAATTTCACTTAACTATCTTATCTCCTCACAAACACACACTCCTACTACACTCACTTTCACACCATACCCTAATATTAATTCCACCCCTAGCTATCATCTATCTAAATACCACAGGCAACATCACCTTACCTACCCCATACTAACTGACAAAAAAAACAAAACCCTAACAATTCAAAAGAGTAAATTCTTAACTAAACTAGTTAACCCAACCCTACTAGATGGACACATCCACCCCAACCCTGGCCCTAACTCACCACCTCCCCAAAACCACTCTCCTAACCTCAATAATAACTTCCTTATAGGACACCTTAATATCCAAAGCATAAATAAGAAAATACCCTTCATCCATGCCCTTTTAGATACCCACTCATTTGACATTCTCTGCCTCTCAGAAACCTGGCTAAACACAGGCACTAAAGACACAGAGATTATACCTCAAGGTTATAACATAGTAAGACACGACCGCTTAAACGCAAGGGTGGTGGAGTAGCAATACTTTTCAAAATCAACTAAACATCACTACTCAACCAGCATGCCCAAACCAAAATAGCAAAACAGAAGCCATCATTATTAAACTACAACTTAACACCAAAAAATCTATTTACATTATTTGTTTGTATCTTCCCCCAGGTAATAACATCCCAATATTAGAAGATTTTCTAAATTGGGTCTCTACCACCTACCCCCAAGAAACTATAATTCTTGGCGATGTTAACATAGACTGGAGCACTATTAATAATGATAATCCCTCCTCTCACATTAACCTACATGGTTTCTCACAAACTATTACCTCAACTACAAGAGTCAATAAGCCCAGTAATAAAGAGAGTATACTAGACTGGATACTCACAAATAAAGTTAACAAACAATATAAAGTAGGTACTTTGCCAGATGACATCAGCGACCACTCCCTAACCTACATTACTAGATTAAAATCAGAATATGTCAACCTCCCTAATACAAGGCAAATTCGATCTCTCAAGCATTTTAACATAGACCTCTTTAAAGCTGATCTGAGAGCATGTAAATGGAATTGTTTAAAATCACTTCCTCTGGAGGAAGCAGTATTATTGTTTAATACTACATTCTTATCCATACTCAATGCACATGCTCCTGAGCGCCCATTAGAATTAAGACCAAACCTGCCCCATGGCTAACCTCAAACACTAAAAAACTCATGCATGCTAGAAACAAAGCATGGACAAAATGGAGATGTGATAGACAAAAACCTGGTTTAGTTAATTTCCCAGCTCAGAAATCTTGCAAAAATCAATAATCTCTGACAAGAAAAATTTCTACTGTAAGCTTCAGGAAACTCATATTAACAACTCCAAACAGTTCTGGTCCTCAGTAAATAGACTTCTCTCCCCAGGGACTGCTAAAACTCCTTCCCTCTAAATACCGATCCAGATACCCCACTCCAGACTGCAAATGTCTTCAACTCTTTTTCTCTGAAACTATTCAATCCTTAGCCAAACAAATGAACCCTAACAACTCTCATATACCAACTAACATAACCACCTCCTCTTTTAACTTCTCTCTAAAACCTATATCTACCTCTTTTATCTATAAACTCATTCACAAACTGAAACCCTGTACACCTTCTGCTGACAAGCTCCACTCTCTGTTCCTCCAGAAAGCTGCCAAAGAAATTGCATATCCTATATCCTTACTTATCAACAGAACTATCCAAGAAGGAACCATCCCTGACATCTGGAAAGTATCCTATATTATCCCACTGCATAAAGGTGGAAACTCCCTTGACCTTTCCAACTTTAGACCAATTGCCCTTCTCTCCCCCCTAGCAAAGATCATGGAAAAATGTATTCATCAACAACTTGTACACTATCTCTCTCTTCACAGCATAATAGCAAACTGCCAGCATGGTTTCAGACCCCACCATAGCACCACCACTGCCCTTCTATCTTTTGTAGATACTATCAACAAAAATCGAAACAACAACACTTTCTCTTCTGCTCTTTTCATTGACCTCTCTAAAGCTTTCGACATGGTCAACCACTCACTCTTAATTCACATTCTTGAATCTCTCTCAAACTGGCCACTAGCTGGTTTAAATCTTATCTTAGCAACAGACAACAAGCAGTAATTTGGGAAAACCATATCTCATCTCTCTTGCCTATATCCATCGGAGTTCCCCAGGGCTCCATTCTGGGTCCACTTCTGTTCTCCCTCTTTATTAACGACCTTCAGACTGCTATCCCACAAGCTACCTGCATACAATATGCAGATGATTCTACCCTAATCTGCACAGCCCCTTCCTCTACTGAACTGACCTCATTGACCCAAAAGACCTTTAACACAGTAGAAACTTGGTTTTCTACACGGTTTCTCCTACTAAATGCTAAAAAAACCAAACTTCTCCTCTTCTCCCCTACCACTCGCTCCCCTCCTTTAAACTTTACCATTTCTTCAAACAATGGCACCATCATCTCACCTGATCCTACCACTAAACTCTTAGGTATAACCATTGACAATAATCTTTCCTTCAATCAGCACATTAACAACACCATCAAGACTGTTAACAAAAAAATTGGATCCCTATATCGCATCAAACCTTTTCTAACCCCAGCAACTAGAACCAAAATTGCTCAATCTCATCTCCTATCTACTCTCCTATATGCTTCCCCCATTTATACAAACCTTAAAAAAATCAATCTTAATAAACTTGCAACCTGTTATAACAACATAGCTCGCTTCACCACTGGTAACCCCTTTAGGACCCACCATTGTATAAACCTAAAACAACTTGGCTGGCTCGAATTTCAAAACTACCTAATAATCCCTCAACTCACTATAGCCCACAATATACTACACCTTCCTGACAACACCCCTATAATCTCTCAACTTTTAATCCCTTACAACAATCTCAACTCACTTCGCTCTTCTAGTAGAATTATGACAAAATCAATAAAGGTAAACAATACAGCAGGTGGTTGTCTATTTACTAACACTATAGGTAGAAGTTGGAATGTCTTACCTAGTGACATTACCTTGACTACATCCCTGCCTCTATTCAAACAGAAAATTAAACTTTTCTACCTAAACCATTGGCTTTGTTCCTGCAGTGCACCGGATTAACCTTTTCTATACACATTTCTTATCTATTTTTGTCTCTTCCTCCCCTCTTTTAACTTTTCTAATTCTAACTATGCATAATTTATGTAAAATTGCTAATAAGTAATTGCATATATGTAATGCAAATACGTAATGAACTGCATATGGTGTATATGTCTCTCTTTAAAATTATCCTTCCCTCTGGATGGTCTTTTTGAATTCTAAAATTTTGCTATTTCTTAGAAGTAATGGTTTTTTATGTAATGTACTTAGTATTTAGTGGAGTTTTTCTCCTCGGGCCTCTGCTGAAAATGGACATGTATCCAGCCAGACTAGCCCGGTCAACAAATGTAAAATAAAATAAAATAAAAATAAAGTACTGGTGTCATTCAAAGGGGATCCAATGCCTGTCAGCTTGGGATGATATGCTCAACAAGCCACGATGCTTCGCTAGGGACGGCTTGCACCTATCACCCCTGGGCTTTCGGATATTGGCAAAGGCTCTTGCTACCACCATAGTGCCTTTTTTAGGCAAGGCTCAAAAGACAAACCCACCTCCATAGGTATCACAAGGGATAAGAAACTAAGAGTAATGCTACTCAACGCCAGAAGTCTAAACCTCAAGATGCACTTTTCGAAACTCTCCTTAGCATGGAGAATATCGATATCTGTGCAGTAACAGAAACCTGGTTCAGGGCTCCCGAGAGCACCCCAGCACTACCAGGTTATACCTCATACCATGCTTTTCGGCCCCAAAACTTGGACCGAACCACAAAAGGAGGGGGAGTATCGATATTCATCAAAGATACCCACACCTCCAGGTTTGTGGCAAAGCACGAAGCATCAGAGACTATCCATGTGCAACTAACAGTGGGTAAAACTGCCTTCCACCTTATAGCCTGCTACAGACCACCCTCCCAAACCCAGGAACCCCACTCGGCCTTCCTGAGAACACTGGAAAATATGAAGGTCTCTCCAAACACCATTATATTGGGCAAATTCAACTACCCAAACATAGACTGGGAGCATTACTCTAGCTCCAACACCCTAGCCCAAAGGTTCCTAGAATATATAAACTCAAATGTTACGGAACAACTTGTTACCACTCCCACAAGAGGGGAATACATACTGGACCTGATCATCACCAACATGGGGACTCTATGCTCCAGACCAGAAGTGTATCCCTCACTGGTAAGATCAGACCATAAACTAATCTCACTGGATATTCACATCCTGACCCCATCCCCCTGCTAAGAAAACCACAGTGAAAAACTTCTCTAAAGCAAATTTCACACTCCTCAAAACTGAGGTGGAATCCTTCAAAGCCACCGGGCCTGTGGAAAATATGGCCCAGACCACAGAATCCTTTATAAAACGCATTCTATGAACACCTTCAGGAATGCATGGATCATGCAATCCCAAATAAAACCAAGACCCAATCCTTCAAAGGCAGACGTCCTGTCTGGTGGACCCCAGCCATAAACAAACTATACAATAGAAGGAGGAAGCTACTAAATGATAGAGCAAAATCCCAAAAAGGGAAGGCATCACTGATCAGTATTAGCAAAAACCTACGGGCACACATAAAATTGTCTAAGGCTAGCTTCGAGAAAAAAATTGCACAGGACACTAAGGATAATCACAAGGCTTTCTGTAGTTATGTTAGGAACCTGGGTGGTAATTCCCAGATATGCTCAGAATTAGTCCAAAATGACAAAAAATACACCGAACCCACAGACATTGCCAACATCCTAGTTGACAGGTTCAGCGCAAACTTCTCCTCCCCCCCTCCCCACCAAAAGGGCAAATATCTATCCCAGCAGAGTGCTGCCCCCCTGACATCTCAGATACTCAGGTAAGAGCCACCTCTCCAAAGCAAAAAACACAGCATCAATGGGACCAGATGGTGTCCCGGGCTGCGTCCTACATGAACTCCAAGAAGAGCTAAACCCAAACATAAAACTACTGTTCAATCTCAGCCTTACTACAGGATATGTGCCCAAAGAGTGGCGTACAGCAACAGTGGTCCCTCTCCATAAAGGTGGTGCCTCAACGGATCCTGGAAACTATCGCCCCATAAGCCTGACTAGCTTGGTCTGCAAATCTATGGAAAGGATCATCATGGACCTCATAAATAAAGATAATGGGGACCTACAAACACTGGATCCTACCCAGTTTGGCTTTGTTAAGGGCAGATCCTGCCTCTTAAACCTGGTTGATTTCTTTGAAACAGTCACCAAGGCCATTGACGAGGGGAAGGTGGTCCACACAGCCTACCTGGACCTCGCAAAAGCCTTCGATACAATACCCCACTCGGGCATTATAGATAAGCTCACCAACTTAAATATAAACCTCTATGTCACTAGATGGATTGCAAACTGGCTCAAGGACAGAACCCACATGGTTAGAATTGCTGGAGCCATGTCAGACTCCAAACCAGTTACAAGTGGTGTCCCACAAGGCTCAGTCCTGGGACCTCCCTTGTTCGGTATATATTTCTCAGAGGTAAAGGCCAACACGGAAGGACTATGGCTGACCAAGTTCGCAGAGGACTGCAAACTGGGTGCCATAATCGACTCTTCAGTCGACACAAGCATCCTCCAAAAGGGCCTCATAGAAACAGACAACTGGTGCCAGAGCCATGGCCTCAAGCTAAATGCCAAAAAGTGTATAGTCATCCCCTTTGGCAAAAACAAAGTGCCCACAAATTACCACATAGGTGGTAATCCATTAAGTACAGAAGAAGTAATTAGGGACCTGGGGACCCAAGTTGATAGCAATCTCTCATTTGACAACCACGTGGCCAAAGTGGTTAGAAAAACATTTTATATAGCCCACCTAATCATGAAGGGATTCACATCTAGATAAGGGGACGTCATTGTGCCTCTTTACTCATCCCTCATCAGGCCCATAATTGAGTACAATGCCCCTTTTGGGATGTACCTTACCAGACACCTGCAGCAACTGGAAAGACCCCAAAAGTACCTCACCAAGAGGATCAAAGGGCTCAAACAGATGCCATATGCTGCCCAGTTAAAGAAACTCCAGCTCTACTCAGTGGCATACTGCCTGTTCAAAGGCGATCTGTGCCTGACGTATAAAGCCATGTCCAACCCGGAATTAATGGACATGCTGCACCTCAGAAAATCAAAATCCCATCGAGCTACGCGCTCGAGAGACTTGAACCTAAGCATAATAAATAGGACATGCTGGAGGGACAGATTCATAACCTAGAGGCTCCCTTCACTCTGGAATAAAATCCCAATCCAGGTTAGGCAGAGTCCCTCATTGACTCTCTTCAAGAGGAATCTTGATGAGTGGATGGGAGATCGTAGGTTTACCCCGGGTATCACTTCTGTGTCACTGTTAGACAGAGGCACAGTATACTAACCTCGAAAAACGGCATAGCAAAATTAATTTAAAATGGGTGGCGAAAGCCAAACACATTCTGGCTAGGCTTATAAATGCCCTAGGGCAGATAGCCTAGTATGAACCTATGAACCTATGAATAGGGTGTTTATTATGAGAACTGGATCAGTTGTAAGGGAAAAAGTGAAGAGCAGACTTTGTGGAACCGAGAATGGTTTAAACCCAATGATGCTGCATTATGCGCAAAGCCGCGCTAAAACAGGTTTTATACAGGGGGACTTGAAAGAGCTAGAAAATGGCCCCAAAACGGCCAATAGACTACCAGATTCTTGTGCTGGGAACACTCCTCCAGAGATAGATAGGCTGCTCCAAGCTCCCCACTGCCACTGGTGAACAAAGAAGCCTCTTTTTATCCAAGAAAGGAAATGGGCAACACAGGAACTTTCCAAAAGTCCAGAATACAGCAAAGCCTGTATTTGGACTACTCTATGTCAGGAAAGATGGGAAACAAGGATAATTTTTTTTTTTGCAACAAACAGCAGGAAAGTGCAATAAATATGTAACACAGGCTAGCGCACTTGAGTGTGTAGCCTCAACAGGTAACTGCAACAAACAGGGCAAACTTTAAAAGTGCAGATGCAAAATCAACTTTAAACAGTTACAAAGCAGAAATACTTGCAGTTTAGCTAGATCTGACAGTCACCCAGGTAGTAGCAGGAAAAAAAACACTTTTATCAGGTTAATAGTCACTCTTTTAGCCTCTCTGCTGCTAGCACCACTCTGCAGGACCACAAGGAGCTTGGCTGAGTAGTAACAAGCGCAAACACCACGCCAAAGCGGGTTTTATACAGGGGGACCTGAAAGAGCCAGAAATTGGCCCAAAATGGCCAGTAGACTACCAGATTCTTGTGCTGGGAACACTCCTCCAGGGATAGATAGGCTGCTCTAAGCTTCCCACTGCCACTGGTGAACAAAGAAGCCTGCCTTTATCCAAGAAAGGAAATGGGCAACACAGAAACTTTCCAAAAGTCCAGAACACAGCAAAGCCTGTATTTGGACTACTCCAGGTCAGTAAAGATTGGAAACAAGGATATATATTTTTTTTTGCAACAAACCAGAAAAATGCAATAAATATGTAACACAGGCTACTGCTCTTGAGTGTGTAGCCTCAACAGGTAAATGCAACAAACAGGACAAACTTTAAATTACAAGCGCAAAGGCTCGATAAGGCTGGCTTTAAAGTAGTGGGGTTAGAAAGAGATAGGAAATGGCCCAAAACGGCCAATAAGCTACAGGTCACTGGGCTGGAACCACTCCTCAAGGGACAGATAGGCTGCTCAGAGCTCCCCACTCTCACTGGTGAACAAAGAAGCTTCCCCCTATCCAAATAAGGATATGGCCAACACAGGAACTATGACACAGCCCAGAGATAAGCAATACCTGAAGACTAGACTATTCTAATTCAGTAAAGGTTGGAAACAAGGATTTTTTTTTTTTTACAAAGTAGCAGAAATTCGGTACAGAAACATGGTAAATGCTTTAATTCGGCTAGCGCACTTGTGTGTGTAGCCTACCAGTTAAACTAAGCAAAAACAAGTGCAAAAAACACAGAAATACAGGCAGAAATGCAATAAAACAACTTTGCAGAGCTTATTTAGTTAAAGAAACAGAGA
>NC_056730.1:152379854-152392354 GCF_019279795.1 Protopterus annectens | reverse complement strand
CTGACAAAGTTTGCAGATGACTGCAAACAACTGCGCCATAGTTGAAAACTCCATCTGACACGAACAACTGAAGGGTCTCCTTCAGAAGATCATAAACGGATAACTTTCGTGCCAAAACCATACCCTTCGGGAAAACAAAGGTTACCCCTAGTTACCATAGGTGGCAATCCACTAAGCACAGAAAGAGTTGTATCAGGGATCTGGGGGGCCAGGTTGACAGTAACGCGCTTTGGGTTTGACACTCACGTTGCCAAAAGTAGTTAGGAAGACCTTCTCACCTGCCCACCTGATCATGAAGGTTCACATCTAGATCAAGGGGGTCATCGTTGATTCCTGTACTCATCACTCATCAGACCAATGATAAGTACAATGCCCCATTCGGAATGTACCTGACCCGACACCTGCAGCAATTAGAAGAGGCCCCAAAAGTTCCTCAACCAAAGGATAAAGGGTCTCAAAATATATGTCTTATGCTGCCCGACTGAAGGAACTCCAGCTCTATTCAGTAAGCTTGCGTCTACTCAGGGGTGACCTGTGTGACATACAAAGGCCATGCCGTCCAACCGAATTAATAGACATGCTTCACCTCAAAAAATCTAAATCCCATCCCCTGAACTACAAGGGCAAAGAACTCAAACCTCAACACAGCTATTAATAGGACATGCTGGAGAGGACAGATTCATCACCCAGAGAGAGACTCCTATGCTGTGGAACAAAATCCCAGTACATGTGAGGAGGCGAGGCACCTCGCTGGCCTTGTTCAAGAGAAATCCTGACCAATGGATGGAGGAGATCGCTGGTATACCCCAGGGATAACTCCCGGTGTCACTACTTGACAGAGCACAGCAACAAAATAATGGGCATAGTATCCTTCAAACTAAAGGGTGGTGAAAGCCACAAAACTATGGAGCTGAGCTTACTCGATGCACTAGGGCAGATAGCCTAGTATGAACCTATGAACCTATAAGCCTGACTGGCCCAATGGTCTGCAAGCTATGGAAGGATCAAGATCGAGACCTCATAAATAAAAGATATTGGGGACCTACAAACGCACTGGATCCTGCCCAGTTCGGCTTTGTTAAGGAGCAGATCCAGCCTGCTTAAACCTGGTTGATTTCTTTGGAAACAGTCACCAAGGAGGCCAATGACCTTGAGGGGAAGGTGGTCCCCACAGCCTACCTGGACCTCGTAAAGCCTTTGATACAATACCCGACTTCGGGCATTATAGATAAGCTCACCAGCTTAAATATAAACCCTATGTCACTAGATGGATTGCAAAAAACTCCAAGGACAGAACCCACATGAATTTAGAATTGCTGGAGCCATGCCAGACTCCAAACCAGTTACAAGTGTAGTGTCCCACAAGGCTCAGTCCTGGGACCTCTCTTGTTCGGTATATATATTTCTACCGGAGGTACAGGCCAACCTGAAAGGACTGCTTGACCAGCGAGGATTCGCAAATGACTGCAAACTGGGCGCCATAATAGACTCTCCAGCCGACTTCAGCATCCTCCAAAGGGCCTCGCATAGAGAAACAGACAACAATTTAGAGCCATGGCCTCAAGTTAAATGCCATAAAGTGTATAGATCATCCCCTTTGGCTTAAAAACAGGGTGCCCTGGAATTACCACAGGGGTGGTAATCCGTAGAAAATACAGAAAGAAAGAAGTAATTAGGGACATGGGGACCCAAGCTGATAGCAATCTCTCATTGTGACAACCACGTGGCCAAGTGGCCAGTGGTTAGAAAAACATTTTATATAAGCCCACCTAATCATGAACAGATTCACATCTAGATCAGGGGAGGTCATTGGTGCCTCTTGCTCATCCCCATTAAGCCCATAATTGAGTACAATGCCCTTTTTGGATGTACCTTACCAGACACCTGCAGCAACTGGAAAGACCCAAAGAACCTCACCAAAAGGAAGGATCAAAGGAGCTCAAACAGATGCTACATGTACTGCTTTGGGTTAAAAGAAAAGTACAGTTTTGTACCTACCATAAATGTAGATGTTCGGGATCCACATTGCTGCAGTCCTAACCATTGGGGTAGTCCGCTGTCGCCGGTCGCGAATACCAAAGTATATGGCTGGCGTCGGTCAAAGCGCGCGCTTGACTGATGTCAGGGCGTCAGGGTACTAATCGCCGTGACCGACGTCATATCCTCAGTCTTTTCTTGCCCCAGATGTCAGAAGACCCCAAAAGACAAGGCCAAAAAACACCAAAAAGCTGCCAACCTAGCACTAAAAATATATACAATAACACAATACAGGCCAGAATATAGCCACCCACCACACCACCCCTAAACACAGAGAGGGAGGGAGGTAAATTGGACTGCAACAATGTGGATCCTCGAACATCTACATTTATGGTAGGTACAAAACTGTACTATGTTCTTCATTCCACATTGCTGCAGTCTAACCATTGGGTAGAATCCCAAAGCAGAGGTAGGGAGGCTGGCCAAATCATAAAGAAGCAGGAGCTGTCAACATGCCTTGCAAAATAGCTGTGGCAAAACCAGCCCTAGATTTAGAGTAGAGGAAGGTGGTAATGCTTAGAGAAAGTATGCACTGAACTCCAAGTAGCTGCCCTCAAAATATCCTTGGTTGCCACCCGCAATGCTGTTGAAGTGGCAGTAGCCTAGTGGAATGAGGCCTAAATCCCAGCTGGAATCTCCTTGCCATGATGGGAATAACAAAATGCAATGCAAAACCCAATCCACTTAGAAATAGTTTGTTTAGACACAGGCTTGCCCTGAGAACTCAAAGCAAAAGAAACAAACAACTGCTGAGACTGCCTGAAATCCTTAGTCCTGCTCAAATAATAACGCAACTGCCTGTGCACATCTAAAGTGTGCAAAATCTTTTCCCCCTTATTTTGGGGATCTGCATAGAAAGTAGGCAAATGAATAGTCTGGTTTAAAGCCACTAGAAACCACCTTAGGCATAAAGGAAGGATTAATGCGTAATGATACCCTATCCTTATGGAAAATCAAAAAGGCTCTACTGCCATAAGGGCCTGCAATTCAGAAACCCTTCTTGCAGAAGTAATAGCCAACAGAAAGCTTGATCTTCCATGACAAGTATTTCAATTCAGCAGTAGCTGGGCTCAAAGGTTGTAGAGTAAGTTTCTCCAACACAAAGTGAGATCCCAAGCAGGAGTAGGAGCTCTTCGTGGGGTCTTATATTCTTTGCCCCTCTAAAACTGCTTGAACAAAGGATCTGAAAACAATGGTGGGTCACAATCATAGTGAGCTGAAATTGCTGCAGCATGAATCTTAATGGAAGAGAAAGACAAACCTTTGTCCAATAACTCAGTAAGATATTGAAGAGCCACACTCATAATTGGGCTCAGAAATCTCCAAATTCTTTGCTGCACTCCAAAATAAAAATCTCTTCCATTTTCTTCTGCGTTACACTTTCCTTGTACTAGGTCTTCTGGCTTCCATAATCACATTTAAAACTTGTTGAGGAAGTTGAGACCTGCTGTGTTTCAAAACAGAATATGCCAGGCTGTTAGATGAAGAAGAGTGAAGCTTGACATTGAGCAGGTGACCGTCCTTCTGAGATAACAGGTGTGGAATCGGTAAAGGCCATGGAGGCTTCACTTACCAGACTCCTCAGTATTATGGGTACCAGTGTTGCCGAGGCCAATCTGGAGCTATTAAAATCATCCTTGGCTTGTCTTGTCTGACCTTTAGAAGGCTGCTTGGGAGAGAGAGGCAGAGGTGGAAAGGCATACACATGAAGTTTTCCAACTGAAAGAAAGAGCATCCACTTTCCAAGCTGTGTGATGAAACCCTTTGTGCAAAACTTTGGCAGCTGGTGGTTTTAGTGGGCCGAACAGATCTATGTCTGGAGTTCCCATGACACTGTCAATTTCTGAAATACATGAAGGATCAGTTTCCACTTTCCATTGGGGATCCATGATTTGTCTGCTTAACACATCTGCTAAGGGTTCTGTGCTCGGCAGAAACCTTGCCTGAAGAGTTAGTTGCAAGCTGAGGCAGTCTCCCCATAAAATCATTGCTTCCTGCATAGAGGATAAAATGTGTTCCCCTTGTTTGTTGATGTACCACACTTGACAGTTGTGTTGTCTGTTAGAATCAACACCTGCCCTGGAAAAGTAACTCTCCTTGAAAGCCATTAATGCAAACTGGACTGCTAACATCTCCTTCATGTTGATATGTAGATGCTGTAGTCTGGCAGGCCACTTGTCTTGTATCCACTTTCCATTTAGATGAGCTCCCCAAGCAATGTCTGAGGCATCTGTCGTTAAAATCTGACTGCGCCTCTGGCGGGTCACAGAGGTCCCTTGTTTAGGTGACATTCCTGAGCCCACCACAAAAATTCCTTTTGAATGCAAGGTATTATTTGAATGACAGTGTCCAAATCCTGGCAGTGCTGTGTCCATACATTTTGAGATACCATTGCAGCTTCCTCATATGCAGTTTGGCATTGGGAAGCGCAGAATCCTGAGATGCCATGAACCCTAAGGCTTGAAGGACTGTCCTTGCAGTCAGCCCGGACTGAAGAGATAGATGATGGAAGTAACTGGAAAGATTCTTTTGTTTGTCGGGTTAAAAGGCCATCTGGGCTGCTGTATTCAGTCTCACACCAGAAAGCACATGTCTTGAGAGGGTACTAGACTGGACTTTATTTAGTTCACAGAATACCCTAGGCATCTTAGCACTGCTATGACATATTCAAATGCTGTAGAAGGTCTTCCTTTTCTTGAGGCCAGAATCAGGCAGTCGTCCAAGTAAGGATAGATTTGAATTCCTTTTAGCCTGAGTAAGCTATCACTGGAGCCAGAACCTTTGTAGATACTCTGGGCATGATAGATAAATAAAGAGGCAATGCAGAGAACTGATAATGAGAATTTCCAGCTCGACAGCGCAGATACTTCCTGCAACTTAGTCTTATAGGCACATGAAGGGTAGCTTCCTTGAGATCTAAAGTTACCATCAGTGATCTTTGCCCAGCAGAGGTAAAAGCTGTTATAACGTCAACATTTGAACTTGGGAATGTCCAGATAAGTGTTGAGGATAGATAAATCCAAATTGGTCTCCACGTGTTCCCTTTCTTTGGTACTAGGAACAGGCGAGAATAAAATCCTGAGGCCCCTTTCTGGTACAGGACCTGGCTGAATGGCCCCTATTTGGAGTAACAGAGAAATTTGCTTGTGAGCCTCTTTCTTTGTGTGGAGGAAGCGTCTGGCATGCCTTTGAAAGGGGCAAGGTATGGAAATAAAACCTGTAACAAGTGGTGAATGATATCCAAAACCCATCTGTCTTGAGTAATTAAATCCCAATTTTCTTTGAAAGAGACAGCCTTCCTCCCAAAGGTGCTGCCAGGCGAGAATGTGCTGGCAGCTGAAAAGGCAGGTCCATTGGGTCTGTTTACGAAAGGACGGCCCTGCCCTCACCAGAAGTCTGAGCAGGGAGAACTCCCTGTTCTGGGCCTAAAAAGAGACCTTGAGCTCTGCCCCTACGTCTAGACCTACCCCTAGACTGGGAATCATAAGCAGGATATGTCCATCCCTTAGTAGGCCAATTTCTGCTAAACTTGAGGTTGCACCTGCAAAAATCTTTAACAGTCTGCATAGACTTAGCCTTGTCCTCCATTTTCTTTAAAACTGCTTCCTGGAGAACCAAACAACACATCAGACTGTAAAGGGCATCCAAAATCCTTGTCTTAACATGCTCAGCTAAATTCTGATCCCTCAACCAGGCGTGCCTGCGAAGAACAGAACCAGTGGCAGCCACCTCAGAGGAGGCCTGCAGCATCAAAACCACATTGCAATGAATGCTTACCCACTTGTTTCAGACACATGAACTAAATCCTGCAACTCTTTACACTCAATACCTTCCGCCAGAGCATCCACCTTAGATTTCAATTGTGAAAGGAGATAATTTTGATATTTTAGCATGTGAAACTGACAATTCAAAGCCCTCATGGCTAAAGTGGAAAGAAGTATACATTTCTTTCCCCATCTATCCAAAACCCTTGCCTCTTTATCAGGAACAGGATTTTTTTTAACAACAGAGGCCTTAACACCTTTGGGCCCCTGAGCTGCAGTTTCGGGTCTGCCTAGGACTCTTAAAGATGCTTATGAGCTTCAGGCACCCTATAAGTACCTATCCGGTTTAACAGGGGCAGGAGGCAAAGAATCGGAAGTTCAGGAAGCCTCTGCAAAACATCTTCCACCACATTCAAAACAGGAGGTATGGCTAAGGCCTATGCTGGGGTAAAACAAAATTCCTAAGCCTCTTGCCTGGAATCAGAGAAATCTTGGCCTTCCATTTAAAATGCTCCCTCATGGAATCAGAGTCTCTGAAAATGTAAAAATCCTCAGGAGGAGAAGCTGAAGGAGTAGAATCATCCACATCAGAATCAGAATAAGGAGGATACTCCTGCCAAGTCTTCAGCCGAAGACTCAGAAGCCTGCCTCCTGAACACTGCTCAAAACTCTCAAACTCAGGCTCCACCCTAGGCCTCTTATCAGGAGGGCATAGAACCTCTAATCATGTTAATCAAATCCTCTGCCATTTAAGCGCATATGTTTCGGGCACAGTTCCTGAAGTACTGGGAGAAGCCCCACTGAGCTGAACCTGGCCTGCCTCTCAAAGTCTTGGAAACAGAAGGAGGGCTCTAGCCACCCCTAGGAAGAGGGAAGTACAGCCACCTGAGAAGCCCCACCTCAGCCTGGCCTACCTCCTGAGAGGCATCCTGTAACAATAAAGTCTCTGCCTGAGACTCCAAAACTCCTGGCAAAACCTCCGGCTCCACTGGCCTTCTAAAGAGACCGGCGTCCGGGACTGCGGTTCTTCAACTCAAACTTTGCTGCTTTGTCCTTCGCTTTTTGGGCAGGCGGTGCCGAGCATCCGGCGGCATTTTATAATCTATGGCAGCTTCCCAAACACACTAACCTGGCACAGTCCTAACCTTCTCTCTTAATAGTGCGTTTGTTAAATCTAGCACAAGGCGGCGGCATCCAACAACGTGCGTGCTCAGGCCCTAAACAAGGTATACACAAAAGTATGCAAAAGTAATCCCTATGAAAGGGTATCTACCACACAAAATACAGTTATTCACTTTTTCTGACATCCGGTTAAATACTGAGGCAAGAAAAAAACTAGAAACCAAAATATTCCCCAGCGAGGGGTACTTGCCAATAACTTTGATTCGGTCTGAAACTCCGACTGAAAATTTCAGAGCCAACCTACTTTCGCAAAACTACTTCTGCATCGGACCATGCGGCAAAAGACTGAGGATATGGCGTCGGTCATGCGCATTAGCCCTGGCGTCCTGACAGCATCAGTCAAATGCGCCTTGACCGGCGTCAACTCACCTCTTTGGTATTCGGGCACTGGACCAGACGGACTACCCCAATGGTTAGGACTGCGGCAATGTGGAATGAAGAACATCTCAGCTCTCAGGGGCACTCAGAGACGCCCGGCCTGCTCAAGGCGATCTGTGCCTGACATATAAAGCCATGTCAAACGAATTAATGGTTGTGCCGCACTAGAAATATCAAATCACATGAGCTACGGGTGTGAAGCAGCTTACCTATAAGCACTGAAATATTGAATGCATTTCATGTAGGACGTAGGTGGGGGATATCACATTGCAACCCTGTAACAGATATATATATCCAAGTGTGTCACTCTAATATAAAAGGGCGTCCAGTTAGTGTTAGGCAAGTCCCGGTGACTCTCTTCCAAGGAATCTTGGCCAGTGGATGGGAGATCGTATATGTATTCCCAGTGCTCACACTTCTGTGTCACTCATTGAGCACCAGTATACTATATATCTCAAAGAAATGTATATAGAAATAAATTTAAAATGTATGTGTGTATATATATGTATAATATATGTATGTCTAGCCTTATAAATGCCCTAGGGCATATATATATGTATGAACCTGAGACCTATATGCAGCCACATACATACATATATATATATACATATATATATACACACAATATATATATATATATATGCACTTTTTATATATATATATATATATATATGACCTAGATATATATATATATATATATATACTACCTAGATATATATATATATATATATATATATATATATATATATATATATAATGTGGATATAGATAAATATATATATATATATATATATATGTATGCACACACACACACACACGTCTATATATGTATGTATATATATGTATATGCATACATGCATGGCTATGTATATATATACACGCTCTACATACATACTATATATATGCATATACCGTATATGTATATATGCACATATGTATGTATATATGCATGCACACACACATATATGTGTATATACATGCATATGTGCATGTATACGTATGTATATACATATGCACATGTATGTATCGCCAATATGCATATGTGCGCATGTATACCACAATATATGTATACATATGTATGTATGTATGCATGTATACAATGTGTATGTGTATATGTGTATGCAGCATATGTATGTATGTATACGCACGCATATGTATATATGTATATATATGTCATATATACATGTGTCATGTATACATATGTATATACACGCCCAATATAATACATGTATGTAATAATGTGGCCATGCATATGTATGTATATATATGTATGTATATATGTATATGCGTATATGCATGTATGCATATATATGCATATATGTACACACATGCATATATATATATGCATATGTGTATGTATATGCACACACGCCTTAATACGTATATGTATAGCCGCACATATATATGTATGCGGCATGCATGTATATGTATATGTATACACACACATATATACATACTATGTGTATACACACGGCATATGCCGCTGTGTGCACATATATGTACACGTATATATGTATATGTATATGTATGTCATGTATATATATGTGTACATAGCACACACTGCGTTGATGTATGTATATATATGCATGTATATGTATATGTATGTGCGTAATCTATGTATATATGTATATATGTATGTATATACATACATATCTATATATAATAATGTATGTATATGTACATACGTATATGTATATATATACACGCACACATATATATATATGTATATATGCATACATATGTATATATATGCGTATACTGTACATATACATACATATATGCTACATATGTGCATGTATGTACATATATGCATATGTATGCACACATATATACTGCGCGTATGTATGTATATATATATATATATGTATATATATATGTGCAATATGCACAGCGCTGGCTATATATATATGTACAGCATATATATATATACTGTATATGTATATGTATATATATATATACATATAGTATGCATATATGCATATGCCATATATGTATATACATATGTAATAATACATACATGTATGTATGTATATGTATGTATACACACACATATATGTATATACATATATGTATATGTATGTATATATATGTACATATATATGTATATATATATATATATATATAATGTGTATGTATATGCATGTATGTATATGCATGTATGTATATGCATGTATGTATGTATATGTACTATCTCTGACCTACATGTATATATAGTATGTGTATACACACACACACCGCACATGTGTATATGTATGTATGTACGTATGCTATGCATATACGTATATATCACACGCATGTGTATATATGTACCTGTATATGTGTATCTGTATGTCACACACACACATATGTAACCTGTGTGTATTGCATATACACGTATGTATGTATATACATGTGCTTAATATATGTATATGTACTATGTATACCGCGCCGCATATGTACACATGTCACACACATATGTATGTATATATATATATATATGCATATGTATATATGCACATATATGTATGTATGTGTACCTGCACACTGCATCCATGCCGTGTATGTATATATGTATGTATGTACACGCATATATATATGTATATATATATATATGCATATATATATACCTTGCACACACATATACATATATGTATATATGTATGTATGCTGACATATATATATAACCGCCACGCACTGCGGTATATATATGTGTATATCTACCTGCTACACATATATATATATATCATGTACATCATATATGCAGTATATATATGTATGTATGCACACACATATATGCGTATGTATGTATGTATATGTATGCACGCGTATCTGGAAATATGTATATGCCGCATATATATGTACACACATATGTGTGTATACGCATGTATGCATATATACATATGTATATATATGTGCATATGCATAATATATATGTATATGTATGTATGCATATATATATGTATGCGGCACACACTATATACGTTACATATATGTATGTACGCATATATGTATATATGCAGGCATATATGTATGCATATGTATATATGTATATGCATGTATATGCACACACATATATGTATGTATATGTATGCATATGTATGCATGTCTACACATATGTATATGTATATGTACATATATATACACGCACATATATATATAATGTATATGCACACACATATATGTATATGTATATATATATGCATACATACACACATGTATATATATGTATGTATATGCACACCACATATATATATTGTGCGTATGCATATGTATATGCACACACGCGGCATATGTATGTATGCGTATGTGTGTATATATGTGTGCATGTGCATGTGTGTGTGATATGCAAGCGCTATATGTGTGGCGCTGTATGTGTGCATATAATATATACGCATAACCTGTATGTCCCACATGTATGTACGCACATGTATAGTGCATGTGTAGCCAGCAACACTTGCAGCAACAATACACGCTGTGTGTGTATGCGCCATATGTGTGTATGTGCGCATATATAATATATGTGTAACCGCGTATATGTATATATATATATATATGTAATATGCATACCGCACAGCACTGCGTTATACATATATATGTGTATATGCACGTATGCATATATATATGTATGCATACATATGTGCCATATGCGTATACATATATATGTATGTGTATATATGCTATATGTACAGCACATATATGTATGCATGTGTGCATACGTAATCTAGTGTATGATGTATGTATATACATGTATGTATATGCGTATATGCATGCTGTATACATATAACGTCATATGTATATATGTGTATGCATGTATACATATATATATGTATATATATATATGTATATATATACATATATTTACATATATATACATATGTATAATGTATATATATCTGTATATATATATGTATGCATATGCATACACTATATGTATATCATATGCATATATGTATATATATATACCATATATATGTATATACACACATATGCATATATATAATGTATGCATATATATATGTATATGCATGGTATATATATATATGTCAGCCATACATATATATGTATATATACATGTATATATATATATACACACACATATGTATATAATATGTGTATATGTATGTATACTGCACATATGCATATATGTATATATATGTATATATACTGCACATATAATATGTGACATGCAGCATATATACATGTATGTACGTATGTGTGTATACATGCACTGTATGCCATATGTATGTATATACGCACGCCATATATGCGCACGTATGTATATGTATGTAATGCGTATGCACCGCAGCATATATGTATGTATGTATATAGTACACATGCTTATATGTATATATGTGTATACAATGCAGCAATACATATGTAATATATATATATGCACGCATATATATATGTATTAATGCATATGTATGTATGTATATGCATATATATATATGTATATGCATATGTATGTATGTGTGTATATGTATGTATGCATGTATATATGTGTATAATGCACATGCTCACGTATACATGCATGTATATGTATGTATGTGCACATATATATGTATGCATAATGCACGTAACACACATATGTATGTATGCACCGCATATATTTAATAATATGCACAATGTATGTATGTGTATATGCACGCATGTATATATATATGCATATGTATATGTATATATATATATACACATACACACATATATGTATGTGTATGCTATGTGTATGTACGCATGTATATATATGTATGTAGCATATGTATATATGCCATGCAGCCAGCAATATATATGTAGCCATATGTAGCAATATATATGCATGTATGTGTATATACTATATATATATATATGTATATGTATACACATAATAATATCTTTATGTGTATATATATATATATACACTATATATATATATGTATATGTATGTGTGTCTGCATATACACATGTATGTATGTACATATATGCATGTATGCGTATGTGTATGTGTGTGTATGTATGTACGCATGCGTATATATGTATGTATATGTATGTACATATATAATATATGTATATATGTCATATATGTGGTACGCACATATGTATATATGTATGTGTATATATATATATATATGTATATGTATATGCATACATGTATATATGCGTATATACGTATATGTATATATA
>NC_056730.1:152334854-152369854 GCF_019279795.1 Protopterus annectens | reverse complement strand
CCTGACCCACATGAAAATTTGGAATGACAGCCATCTGAATCTTGAAAGTAGAGTAACTTTTAGTTATGTACTCACCATAACTTTAGATGTTTGGGATCCATCTCGCCTACATTCTGTACTGATGGGCTCGGAGCCGATCCTCGGCACGCTATGCTATACATATTCATATACATATTCCACACATTGGATGTCCACAGGCAATTGCGTTTTTATTTAGACAGGACCAAACAAACAAGGAAAACAGATCAATTGTTCGTGTCCTTTTCGGATAATAAATTGGGCAAAGCCGTCACAAAGGTCACTATTGCCAAATGGATCAGGGACTGTATTAGTCAAGCTTATTCCTCTTCTAGTAAAGAGCTTACGACCTCTGTCAAAGCTCACTCTACAAGAGCTATGGCTACTTCAATAGCATTCCATTCTAAGCTTGCCATTAGTGACATTTGTGTTGCGGCTACGTGGTCTTCCCCGCACACTTTCATTTCCCACTACAAATTGGATGTGGCATCCCGGGGGCGAGCTTCATTTGGTTCCACAGTGCCCAGGAGTGTTTTCCAGTGAGCCACCCAGGATTTAGGTGTTAGGGACGCTGTCCCATCAGTACAGAATGTAGGCGAGATAGGATCACATAACATCTTTTAGTTATGTACTCACCATAACTTTAGATGTTTGGGATCCATCTCGCCTACATTCCCAATAACCCACCCTCCTTCCCCCTGCCTTGGAGATCAGAAGAGATCAGACGGTCCGAATTCTATTGTTTCATCTTGAAACATCTGGCAATGTTATATGAACAAGTTATGTGTGTGTGCATGAATGCGGACAAACAACATCTGGGGGATTAGTGGTGGTGCATCCTGGGATAGAGAATAGCTCAGCCAATAAGAGGCTTCGCTCTATAGCATAGCGTGCCGAGTCGGAGACAAAGATCGGCTCCGAGCCCATCAGTACAGAATGTAGGTGAGATAGGATCACATAACATCTAAGGCTGGAATGGAAAAGTCCCACTAGAAAATCCAAAATAGCCTCTTCGGGAGGAGAAAAGGGGTGAGGGCCTTTAGAGGCAGCCCAGACAGAAAATCTTTTCCATTTGCTAGTATAAATTATCCTAACAGTGGGTTTCTGAGATGAAATGGCATACACAACTCTTTTATAAAGCTTTTGACCCCTGGCCATCACTGGAAATGTAGAAATCAAGCAGTTAGCCTGAGGAACTTAAGATTTGGATAAGATTGCCCTGAAGGATGCAAAATCTGGTCCAGAAATGGATTCAGAACACAAGCAGGGTGCACAAAATGAGGCCACACGAAGGAGAAGCATACTTGTCTGTGCCAGAAGTGGACTACAAGGATTACTGTTGCTCTGCAACATACAGCTTTCTGCAGAAACTTTATCATTAAGGGTAGTGGAGGAAAAGTGTACAAGAGACTGGGGGCCAAGCACACAGAACAGCATCCCTCGGTGACCGTCACTTGGGAGGGATCAGGACAAAAAGTGCTGGATTTAGTGTTGAAAGGGGTCGTAAACAGGTCGCAGCACACCTAGCCACATTGGCTATGGTGCAGGATGACTCCCTTTATACCTAGATATTGGGCTGGCCAAGGGCTTCAACAGGAGGAAATATCCCATCAGTTGTGAATGCAACAGTGAAACACCAAGAATATCCACTCCTTCATGGGCCAGAAATGTGTCATCACAATGATCTTAAGGTTCAGAAGAATACTCCAAAATAATACCCTGAAAATCGGTTACTACTAACATGCGAGAATGGCAGAAAGGGGTCCTAACAGTTAGATTACTCAAAGTGCAGATATAATGCATCCACTACATTACAGTCACATTTCATGAGTGCCTGGCACACCCTTCTTGTGAACTAAAATCTACAAATGCACTCCTGTTTAGCTTCCAGTTAATGGAATCTGCCTGTGTTCTGCTCAGATAGTCTGCCAATATATTCTTCTGAGAAGGGGTATACATTTGCCCATGACAGTTATATCTGCTTCCTGGACTAGGTCCCATGTATACACTGTTAGCCCACAAAGCAGGTGAGAGTGAGCTATCTCAGTATGCTGACATACCACATCACTGTGGTGCTGAGTGTGTGTCACAATCAGCACAGTCCCTTGTTGGTTTATGGGCTTGAAAGGTCTGTGAGCCATGATCACTGCCATCACCTCTTTTTTGTTGCTATACGTGTTTCTAAAGTCCCTGTCCCAAGTTCCTTGGACCTTCAGTTTCCCCAAATGGACTCCTCAAGTTGGTATCTTGCGAGTCTGTGAAGTTGGCTAAAGTCTGAAAGGAAAGCCTGGGATCAAGGTGAACTGTGTTGATCAGGTGTCAGGGTTACATGCTAAACAGTGATTGACAATGGCAGACTTTTTCACATAAGAACTAAGACAGTATAAAGAAAATTCCTCTTTCACAAATATGGCATATACAAGTTGGTATACACAAGTGTCCAAGGTGTGGGATTACAGCCCCCACATTGGTGGTTTCAGGGGTAATGCTTTTTGTACTGCAATTTTTTTCCTCCCAAATGGAGTCAACATTCACGTTTCAAAAAACTTGTGATCACGCTTTTGTGAGAACATCATTAAGGAATTATGGAGTTGTCAATGGGACATCTAATGCGTCACAGGAGCTCTTTCTTGATGCATGGCAGCAGAGGAATGGGTTTCTCCAAGAAATGCAGTTTTTAGTGCTTGTTTTGGAGATATGATAGCAACTTTTTCATGTGTACTCTTGCTAGGGGTACCTTAAGTATAGAAAGTGTCATGTAACCCTGTAGTCGGACATGTTCCCTAGCACTGATTCTGGGTAAACTGTTTTAAAATACTGGATGAAGAACAGGACATGGTCTGAAGTAAGGAAGGCTTTAGGATGGAGTGTGTTTGAGGCACTCCCCAGAAACCTTTACTAGGGGGTTCTAAATTGGATTTCTAAAGACTCAGAAAAGACCAAGGAGCTAAAATCAATGAACAGTAGTCTCCAAAGCTTTTTATTTTCAATCAGGTAGCCTGTGTGAGACAATTTACACACAAATGTGGATGCTCTTTGTCCTGCACAAAAAAGCTAGGCACTTTTGGAAGACCTTGGGTGTACCAGACAACCCAAACAGCAAGGATGAGAAAGTACAGTTTTGTACCTACCATAAATGTAGATGTCCGAACAGGATAGCATCTGCAGTCATAACAAATGGGTTGTCCTGTCATCAGGCAGCCCTTCGGTCGGCCGGATTCCAAAGTCTGGGTCTGTCCTCGGCTGGTGTCGCACTTCACCCGACGTCATCTCTGCTGGTCTTCGGGTATAAAGGCATCAGCCGACGCCATTTTCCTCAGTGTTTCTTGCCCCAGATGCCAGTTGCCCTCTTGGAAAGCTAAATTTTGGATAAATGTCAATGTTTCCAAAAAAGTAGAAGGCAAACACAAAAAATAAGCATGTATGTACATATATACAAACAAATACACCATAAGAGACCCCCCCCCCAGCTAGCTATTAGGAGGGTAAATACCCTAGGAGTACCACAGAGGGGAAGGAGGGTGGGTAATCCTGACTGCAGATGCATTCCTGTTCGGACATCTACATTTATGGTAGGTACAAAACTGTACTATGTCCTTCAAGGATGCATCTGCAGTCATAACAAATGGGTAGAATACCATAGCCAAACTAGGGGAGGAGGAAGAAGAATTATGGTGTAGTTAGGATCCCTTGCAATACAGCAGTGGCAAACCCTGCTCGGGATCTAGAGTATAGAGGTAAGTTATAATGCTTGGCAAATGTATGCACGGAGGTACAAGTAGCGCCTCAATAATGTCCTTGGTTGCCACTCCTCGTAAGAAAGCTGTGGTAGTGGCTGTAGCCCTTGTAGAGTGAGGTCTTATGTTCTGTGGAATTGGTTTTCCATGGTAGGAGTAACAGAATCTTATGCAATTTCCTATCCATTTGGAAATTGTCTGTTTGGAAATTGCTTTTCCTTCCCTTCCTGTTGCATAGGCTACTAAAAGCTGGTCAGTTTTTTTGTTACCTTTGGTTCTGTCCAGGTAGTAGCGTAACTGTCTATGTACATCCAAGGTATGCAGCAGTCTTTCCCCCCTGTTCTGTGGATTGGGAAAGAAGGTAGGTAGGTGGATTGCCTGGTTTAGAGACACTCTGGATACCACCTTAGGCATAAATGTAGGATTAGTTCTCATGGACACTATCTTGATGGAAGATTAGGAAGGGTTGTACTGCCATTAAGGCCTGTAGTTCCGAAACCCTCCTTGCTGAAGTAATTGCCAGTAGGAAAGCAGTTTTCCATGATAGGTGTTGAAGGTCTGCAGTTGCTGCTGGTTCAAATGGAGGGAGTGTCAATTTTTCTAGCACAAGGTTCAAGTCCCATGCTGGTAATGGTGGTTTCCTAGGAGGTTTTACATTCTTGATTCCTCTGAGGAACTGCCTGAGTAGAGGATGTGAGAAGACAGGGGGATCGAAGCTGTATTCTGCAGAAATAGCGGATGCATGTATCTTGGAGGAATAGGACAGGCCTGTATGGAGAAGCTCTGCCAAGTACTCCAGGATGTTAGCAATATCTATGTTCGACACATCTTTTACTCTTTCAGTACTCCAAATGACAAACCTTTTCCATTTTCCTGCATAGTTCCTTCTTGTTGAAGGTCTGCGGGCTTCAAGGATAATGTCTTTAACCCTTTGGGATAAGTCTGGGTTAGTTGCTGTTATGTGATGTTCCAGGCAGTCAGTTGCAGAGTTTTTAGGTTTGGATGCATGATGTTGTAGTTGTTCTGAGTTAACAACAAAGGCATCAGGGGTAGTGTCCACATTCTCCCCCGAGACATGCTCCTCAGCAATGGATACCAGTGTTGTCTTGGCCAATTCGGAGCTATCAGAATTATCCTTGGGCATACCTCTTTGATTTTCAGTAGTACCTTGTGCATCAAAGGAAGAGGTGGAAATGCATATGCTGTCAGGCCTTTCCAACTGAAGGATAGAGAGTCCACCTTCCATGCAAGTGGGTGGTATGTCCTTGTGCAGAGTTTCTTGAGCTGGTGATTGAGTGGGGATGCGAATAGGTTTATTTGTGGCATTCCCCATTTCTTTGTGATGGCCTTGAAGATGTCCGGGTGTAGCATCCATTCGTGAGCATCCGAGGTAGTTCTGCTTAACATGTCTGCTAGGGTGTTTTCTTTTCCCGGTACAAATATTGCCTGTAACTGGATGTTGTAGCTCAGAGCCATATTCCAAAGGTCCAGAGTCATTCTGCATAGGGGGTATGAATGAGTGCCTCCCTGTTTGTTGATGTACCACATGACTGTGGTGTTGTCTGTCCTTATCATTAAATGGCCTTCCTTGAGGAATGGTCTGAAATTCTGGATTGCTAGTTTTACTGCCAGCATTTCTTTTTGATTTATGTGCAGGTGCAGCTGGTCTGGAGTCCATATTCCTTGTATGCATTTGTCCAACATGTGTGCCCCCCAGCCTAGGTCTGAGGCGTCCGTTGTGATGGTTTGACTTGCTTGAAAGTTGTGGAAGGGCAAGCCTGGGTTTGACTGGCATGCTTGAGCCCACCATAGGAACTCTTGTTTCAGGCATGGTATTAGTGGGATTTCGGTTTCTAAGCTGTGCCTGTGTTGAGACCATAAATTCTTTAGGTACCACTGTAGCTTTCTCATATGCAGCCTGGCATGGGGGACCAGGATTATGCATGATGCCATGAAGCCCAAGGCCTGCAGTACTTTTCTTCCTGTTAGTTTGTTCTGCTTTGTTAATGCCAAGAAGTAAAGAGGGAGTGGTTGTTGTTTTTCTGCAGTTAGGAATGCCATCTGTTTTACTGTGTCCAATTCCGCACCCAGGAATGTTCTTGTTTGGGATGGTATCAGTCTTGACTTTTTTAAATTGACTGTGTATCCCATGGCTTGTAGTAAGCAAATGACTCTTTGTAAGTCTTTTGTCAGCTTGCTTTTGTTGTCCGCTTGTATCAGGCAGTCGTCCAGGTATGGATAAATTTGGATTCCCTGTAGCCTGCAATGAGCGATTACTGATGCCAGGCATTTTGTGAATACTCTGGGCGCAGTAGATAAGCCAAAGGGCAATGCTGAGAATTGATAATGCTCTGATCCTGCAAGAAATCTGAGGTATCTTCTGCAGTTTGGTCGTATGGGGACGTGCAGGTATGCCTCCTTGAGATCTAGAGTTACCAGCCAACACTCCTTGCCCAGCATGGGAAGAAGTTGCTGTAGGGTCAGCATTTTGAATTTTGGGACAATGATGAATGTGTTTAAGACGGACAGGTCGAGAATACGTCTCCAACTTTTCTCTTTTCTTGGTACTAGGAAAAGTCTGGAGTAGAATCCTTTGCCCTGTTCTATTAGTGGTACTCTTTCCACAGCTCTCATCTTTGTTAATCGAGCTATCTGCTTTAGAGCTTCTGTTTTTTGATTTGGAGGTAGGTTTGGCATTCCTCTTTTTACTGGTAAGGTGTGGAAGTGAAACCTGTAGCCTTGGTCTATGGTTTGCAAAATCCACTTGTCTTTTGTGATATAGTGCCAATTTTTTGAAAATAAGGCTAACTTTCCGCCTAAAGGTGCTGCTGTTTGTTCCCTGGTAGGCGGTGTCAGAGCCAAGTCACTGTGATTGTCCTGTTGCAGTGGCAGTGGTTGTGTCTGTGCCTCGCTGGTTATTGCCTTGCCACTGCCGTCCTCTGTAGGCACCTCCTCTGGATTGATTTCTGCCTCTGGAACGTCTATTCCTGCCTCTCTGAGATTTTGAGGAGTCTGGAAAGGACTTTTGGAAGGCCAGTTCCTGCTAAACCTTGGGGGCTGAACCTGTAAGAAATCCTTAACTGTTTGTACAGATTTTGCCTTCTCTTCCATTTTCTTCATTACTTGCTGAGCAGGAGTACCAAATAGACTGGCCTTATCCATAGGAGCATCTAACAGCTTTGCTTTAACATGATCCGGCAAGACCTGTTCTTTCAACCATGCATGCCTTCTTATAACTGTGCCAGTCATGGCTGATCTAAAATGAAGCCTCCAGTGCATCATAGCCACATTTTAAAGAATGGCTGCTAACCTGCTGGATGTTATTCACCATTTCTAAAACATATTTCTTATCTAAGGAGTCATCAGAGGACAGTTTCTTAGTTAACTGATCAAGCATAAACTCTTGGTATTGGATCATATGAAACTGACAGTTCAAAGCTCTAGCTGAGAGAGTAGCAGAGGTGTAAACTTTTTTCCCCCATCTCTCTAAGGACCTGGATTCCCTTTCAGAAGGGAGAGGGTTTTTTGCTGAGGTCGAAGCTACTGCCTTAGGCCCCCCAGGATCTGCAAGTGGGGCCTTCTATAGATGGTGATGAGTGTCTGGTACCCTGTAAAACCTATCTCGTTTGGCAGGGGCTGGAGGTAAAGTATCAGGAGCAGTGCAAACATCATTAAATGCATCATCCACAACAGGCAGAACAGGAGGTATAGCTAAGGGCCTATGTTGTGCTAAGTGTAGAAAGGTCCTAAACCTTTTTCTTGAATCTGAGAAATCTTGTCCCTGCCATTGGAATTGTTCTCTCATAGCGTGTAAGGTTTCCCCAAAGGAAAATTCCTCTGGTGGAGAGGCAGATGGAATAGATTCTTCAGCATCGGAATCTTCATAAGTAGAAAAAGGAGCCTCTGGATGGTCTGTACTGTCTGAGTCATCCGAAGAATCATCAGAGGGTACTGGCTCTGGGGGCTCTGCTCTAGGTCTCTTTTCTGGAGGCTGAGAGGCCCTGTCTGGGTGAGATTGGGATCCCCTAATTAAAGAGATGAGATCGTCTGCCAGAGTAAGCATTTGTGAACTGGAGCTGGGCCTGTGTGAGGGGGGCTTAACAGGCACTGATTTAGCAGTTTTGGCTGCTTTAGCCCTGGCAAAGGCCTTAATAGACATGGCTGCAGGAGGCCTAGCAGCACCACGTGCTGGGGTAGAGACATCCAAAGGGATGGTGTCTGATAATTCACTAGGAACCACATTAGTAGGCAAAACTTCAGAGGCCGATTCAACTAGGGTAGCAGGAGCCTCGGTAGTAGTCATGGTTTCGGCTGAAGATTGACCCGTTTGCTCGGTTTCGGCCGAAACCGAGACACTCGCGGTTTGCTTAACCGTGGTTTCGGCCGAAACCGCGGACCGCGAGTGTCGGTCTTTTTCTTTGCGTTTTTTAACAATTTGAGTAGTCGGAGGATCCGACGGCATAATGTACGCAAAATCTGAGCCGAAAAACTGTTCAGCAAACTCCGACCGACGTCTAAGCGTTCGTCGGTTGAAGGAAGCACAGGCTAAACAGGCTGCTACATTGTGGTCTGGGCCTAAACAAGGTAAGCAGTAAGAGTGGAAATCTTTATGAGGTATTTGTTTCCCACAAGTTAAACAGTTATTTACTTTTTCTGACATCGGCTGAGGCAAGAAAGAGTCCCCAGCGGGTACTTAGCTTTTAGAAGTCTTGAAGTAGCATTCGGTAGTAGTAATCTCTGGATCTGACCGACCGGCACTTGCGAACAGCTTCTGCTTCGGGCGCCACGCGGCAAGAAAGACTGGGGAAAATGGCGTCGGCTGATGCCTTTATACCCGAAGACCAGCAGAGATGACGTCGGGTGAAGTGTGACACCAGCCGAGGCCAGACCTAGACTTTGGAATCCGGCCGACCGAAGGGCTGCCTGACGACAGGACAACCCATTTGTTATGACTGCAGATGCATCCTTGAAGGACATCTGGTAATCAAAACACCCTGCTTCCTCACCTGACTCAGCAATGGAAATTAGCTGACGGGTACCTTTGAGGTCCATGGTCACCATATCGGCTTGTGAACATACAAGGGACAAAAGGCTCTGCAAGGTCAACATTTTCAACTCTGGGACAGATAAGGTGTTTAATTTGGAAAGGTCTAAGGTAAATCTCCAGGTTACTTCTTTTTTAGGATTAGAATGAGTTTAAAGTAGAACTCGGTCCCTTTTTCTTTTTATAAGCACCACCCTACAGCCCCATGGCAAAAGGCTTTGTTTGTATCAAATGTTGCTAGTCTGGTGGAATGGATGTAGTACTTGGAACACCCCCTTAGACAAAGTACAGTTGTGTACACTTACCATAAATATAGATGTTTATTCACGGGTGCAGTCATCACACTTGTGTTATCTGCCTGCAGGTAGCCCTTAGTCAGCCGGAATACCAGAGACTTTGCATTTCTGCGTCGGATGCTGTCGCTCCAGAACTGACGTCAGGTCGTCAAGGGTATAAAGCCAAGCAGTAGACACCATTACATCAGTTTTTCTTGCCCCAAATGTCAGGAGCCACCCAATAGGGAGCTAAGTTATGGTGGGGGAAAACACCACCAGTAAAAAGTAAATACCAATACCCCTGAAAGGGGGGAGTAAAAGGCATAGAGAGAGAGAGAGAAACCAGGGGGCTGGAGGGAGGGAAAAGTACAGTTGTGTACACTTACCATAAATGTAGATGTTAGAGTGTATTCTCTGTTGCAGTCATTACATTTGGGTTATCTGCTTGCAGTAGCCCTCAGTCGGCCTGATTAAGTCTTGGGTTCTGCGTCAGTTGCTGTCTCTTCCATGATGTCAGGTCGTCAGGGGTACAAAAACCTGCAGCCAACGCCATTACATAGGTTCTTCTTGCCCCAGATGTCAGCTGCCCCCACAATGGGAAGCAAACAAATATATAAAAAATACAAGGTTATACTGCCAACAAAAAGGCAAATACACCAAAAAGCTTTAAGCGTAGTAAAGGAAAGTAGAGGTAAAGCCAAACAAAAGTCAGGGGGCTGGAGGGAGGGTAAAGTACAGTTGTGTACCTACCATAAATGTAGATGTTCAAGTGTATTCACTGTTGCAGTCATTACACTTGAGTTATCCTGTTGGCAGGCGACCCGCAGTCGGCCTGAGTTCCAAAGTCTTGGTCCGGCGTCGGTTGCCGTCGCTTCTTCCCTGACGTCAGTGCGCCAGGGGTATAAAAGATGCAACTGACGCCATTTTCTTCAGTTTTTCTTGTCCCAGATGTCAGGTGCCTCCAGATAGGAAGGCTGGAAAGATAAAATTATGCCAAAAAAACAAGCATATGTTACTATAAACATTTCCTTCATCTACAAGCAAATACACCACATAGGTTGTATAGAAATGAGAAGTACAGAAAAGTCCCAGCAAAGACAAGGGGAATGGTGGGTGGGTAACCTGGACTGCAACAGTGAATACACTCAAACATCTACATTTATGGTAGGAACACAACTGTACTATGTTCATCGTGTTTCACTGTTGCAGTCATTACACTTGGGTAGAGTCCCAAAGCTGAGGTTGGGCGTCTGGGTCTAAATTGGATTTGGAGAGGCTACCAGGCCCTGCAGAACTGCAGTGGCAAAGCCTGCTCTGGATTTAGAGTATAGAGGCAAGTGTTGGTGCTTGGTGAAAGCGTGCACTGAGCTCCAGGTTGCAGCTTCTAAAATGTCTTTGGTTGGTACTCCTCTGAGAAAAGCTGCTGAAGTGACTGCTGTTCTGGTAGAATGTGGCCTAATGCCCTTAGGCACTGATTTGCCATGTTGCGCATAACAGAAGCGGATGCAGTGCTTTATCCATTTTGAAATGGTCTGTTTTGTAATAGGCTTTCCTTGTGATCCTGCAGCATAAGCTACAAACAGTTGTCAGATTTTCTGAAAGCTTTTGTTTTGTCCAAGTAGAATCGTAGCCGTCTGTGTATATCCAAAGCGTGTAGAAGTCTCTCCCCTTTATTCTGGGGATTTGGGTAGAAAGTTGGTAAATGAATGGTTTGGTTCAAGGCCACATTGGAGACCACTTTTCGCATGAATGTTGGGTTTGTCCTAAGAGAAACCCTGTCCTGATGAAAAATGATGAAAGGTTCCACATCCATTAATGCCTGTAACTCTGAGACTCTTCTTGCTGAAGTTATTGCTAGGAGCAGAGCAGTTTTCCATGATAAGAATTTTAGATCAGCTTGTGCTGGCTGGTTCAAAAGGAGGCATTGTGAGTTTTTCTAGAACAAAATTGAGATCCCAAGTTGGTGTTGGTGCACTTCTTGGGGGTCTTATATTTTTTGCCCTTCTGAGGTACTGCCGTAGAAGAGGATGTGAAAAAATAGGGGGATCCGTATTGTAATGAGCTGAAATGGCAGAGGCATGGATTTTAATTGATGAGAAAGATAGGCCTTTGTCCAGCATCTCAGTTAGGTATTGTAAAATCGGAGGTATATTTGGGACAAGTGGTTCGAGCCCTTGTGCCTGGTTCCAAGCACAGAATCTCTTCCATTTTTCTGCGTAAGATTTCCTAGTGCTGGGGCTCCTGGCTTCTAAAATGACATCCATAACAGCTTTAGAGAGAGGTGCAGTCCGAGTGGCTACATTATCTGCCATGCTGCCAGATTTAAGGTTCTGAGTTGACTGTGTAGAATCTGATTGTCTTGTTGAGTCAGAAGATGTGGAATTTGAGGTAGAAGCCAAGCTGGGCCTTGAGACAAGCTCTTTAGGATTGGGTACCAGTGCTGGCGTGGCCAGTCTGGGACAATCAGGATCATTTTTGGCCTTTCTTGTCTGACTTTTAGGAGTACCTTGGTGAGAAGAGACATTGGAGGAAAGGCATAGACTGTCAGGCCTTTCCAGCTGAATGATAGAGCATCCACTTTTCCATGCTAGAGAGTGATAAATTCTTGTGCAGAATTTCTATATTTGGTAATTGTGAGGGGAGGCAAATAGATCTATGTCTAGGCGTCCCCATTTCCTCGTTATCATGCTGAACACTTGTGGATTTAGTTTCCATTCGTGAGGATCCACGAGGTTTCTGCTTAGTTCGTCTGCCGGTGTATTTTTTGTTCCTGGCTGGAATTGTGCCTGCAGATGTACTTGATAGGTCAGAGCCATGTTCCACAAAGTCATGGCTTGTCTGCATAGGGGGTACGAATGTGTGCCTCCTTGCTTATGTACCACATAACTGTGGTATTGCCCGTCTTTATTAATAGTTGTCCTGGATGCAGAAGATCCTTGAAAGCTGTCAGGGCATTCTGTACAGCTAGCATCTCTTTTTGATTGATGTGAAGATGCATTTGTTCCTTGGGCCACATGCCCTGAATACATTTTCCTGCTATATGTGGCCCCCAGGCATAATCCAATGCATCCGTTGTTATTGTCTGCCTGGCTGTGGGGGCAAGGTGAAGGGCTGTCCCTTGCTGTGGTGACAGGCCTGGGACCACCAGCGAAACTCCTGTTGTAGGCAGGGAATTAAAGCTGTGATCGTCTCCAGGCTGTGACAATGCTGAGTCCAAACACTTTTTAGATACCATTGTACTTTCCTCATATGGAGTTTTGCATATGGAATTAGTAGAATGCATGATGCCATGAAGCCCAGGGCCTGCAGAATTTTTCTTGCAGGGAGCTGGGTTTTTGTTGCCATCATTTGAAAGTAATGAGTCAGTTGCCTTTGTCTGGCGTGAGATAAGCCATCTGGGTAGTTGTATTTAAGCTTGCACCCAGGAATATTATCTTTTGAGAGGGCACTAGTTTTGATTTATTTTCATTTACTGTGTACCCTAGGCAAATTAGTAATATTTTTACAAATGCCAGATGCTTTAGAAGAATGTCCTTGCTCTATGCTTGAATAAGGCAGTCGTCCAAGTAGGGATATATTTGAATTATTTTTTCTCTGCAAAATGCAATTACTGGTGCCAGGCATTTTGTGAAGACCCTGGGCGCAGTAGATGAGCCAAAGGGCAGTGCAGAGAATTGGTAATGCATTGAACGTGCTATGAATCTGAGGTATCTTCTGAAAGATTGTCTGATTGGGACATCAGGTATGCCTCCTTGAGATCCAAAGTAACTAGCCAAGCCTTTTTGCCCAGCATGGGCAGAAGTTGCTGTAGTGTTAACATTTTGAATCTTGGAACATCCAGGAAAGTATTTAGGATTGACAGGTCTAGTATTGGTCTCCAGGCCTTGTCCTTTCTGGGTACTAAGAACAGTCTTGAGTAAAATCCCTGTCTCTGTTCTTGCTGAGGAACTCTTTGAATAGCCCCCATGTCCATAAGAGCAGCAATCTGTTTTTGTGCCTCTGCCCATTGGTTTTGTGGCAGGTCTGGCACACCTTTTGATTTTGGAAGCGTGTGAAAGTGGAACCTGTAACCCCGAGGCACAATATTCAGTACCCATTTGTCATGGGTGATTATGTGCCAATTTTTTGAGAAAAGTGCTAGCTTTCCCCCTAGGGGTGCTGCCAAAAGGTAAGTGATTGGCATCTGTACAGGGAAGTCATTGGGACGGTTTCCTATAAAGCTGTGATTTGTCCTCTCCTCCCTTGGGGGCTGAAGCACCCCATAGTTTAGGTCTGTAGGAGCCTTGGGGCTGAGATCTGCCTCTTGGGCGTCTGTATCTACCTCTTTGTGGTCTGTCTGACACTGGAAAGGACCAATTTTTTGAAGGCCAGTTTCTGCTAAATCTAGGTGGTTGAACCTGTATAAAAAGTCCTTCACTGTCTGCATTGATTTTGCTTTATCCTCCATCTTCTATAACACCTCTTCTGCCTAACACCAAACAAAGTATCATGCTGTAGTGGAGCATCCAATAATTTTACTTTAACATGGTCAGGTAAACTTTGTTCTTTCAACCAAGCATGCCTTCGAATAACAGAGCCTGTAACTGTGGCTCTAAAAGAAGCCTCTAATGAATCAAAACCACATTGCGGAGTATGCTTTCCCACTAGTTCAACTGCATGCAATAAATCCTGCATTTCCTTACTGTCAGGACTTTCTGAATTAGAAACCATTTTCTGTTTTAACAATGACATGAGGTACTGTTGATATTTAAGCATGTGAAACTGGCAATTTAAAGCTCTTACAGCTAAAGCAGCAGAAGTGTAAACTTTTTCCCCCATCTGTCCAGAGCTCTGGAATCCCTATCGAGGGGACAGGATTTTTAGCAGTGGAAGCCTTAACCCCTTTAGGACCCTGGGAAATTGTTTCTGGGTCTGCAGCAGGGTTTTTGTAAAGAAATTTATGAGAGTCAGGGACCCTGTAGTACCTGTCTGGCTTGACTGGTGCAGGGGGTAAAGAATCAGGAGACAGACTGGATTCAGAAAAAACATAATTAACAATATCAAGCACAGGGGGGATAGCCAGGGGCCTGTGCTGAGGCAATAAAAGGACGTCTCTGAGCCTTTTCTTGGATTCTGAATAATCCTGGCTCTCCCAATGGAAATGCTCCCTCATGGTGTGCAGTGTTTCCCCAAAAGAATGATCCTCAGGCGGAGAGGCTGAAGGTATAGACTCTTCTGCATCAGAGTCCTCATAGGGAGGGACAGAATATCCCTGATCAGAAGAGGAGTCAGAGGAAATAGAAACCCGATCAGAGGAATCATTGTCAGTGTCTTGCCTAGGCCTTTTGTCGGGAGGGGGATGGGAACCCCTGATTAAAGTAATTAGGTCTTCGGCCATTTTAAGCATCTGTTTCTTTGGCATGGATGACTGTTCTGGAGAATACTGTACTGGTTTCCTTGTCTTTAATGATGTCTTTGACTTGTCTTGGCAGCTGTAGTGGGCTTAATTGTAAGCTGTAAAGGTCTGAAAAAGTACAGTTTTGTACCTACCATAAATGTAGATGTCCGAACTGGATAGCATCTGCAGTCATAACAAGTGGGTTGTCCTGTCGTCAGGCAGCCCTGCAGTCGGCCGGATTCCAAAGTCCGGGTCCGGCTTCGGCTGATGTCGCACTCCACCCGCCGTCATCTCTGTTGGTCTTCGGGTATAAAAGCATCAGCCGACGCCATTTTCCTCAGTGTTTCTTGCCCCAGATGCCAGTAGCCCTCTTGCAGGCTAAAAATTTTGATAGATGCCAATGTTTCCAAATAGATAGAGGTAAACACAGCAATAAGCATATATGTACATATATACAAACAAATACACCATAAAAGACTCCCCAACAGCTAGCTATTAGGAGGGTAAACACCCTAGGAGTACCACAGAGGGAAGGAGGGAGGGTAATCCTGACTGCAGATGCTATCCAGTTCGGACATCTACATTTATGGTAGGTACAAAACTGTACTATGTCCTTCATGGATGCATCTGCAGTCATAACAATGGGTAGAATACCATAGCCAACTAGGGAGGAGGATAAAAGTAGATTATGGTGTGTTTAGGATCCCTTGCAGTACAGCAGTGGCAAACCCTGCTCGGGATCTGGAATATAGAGGCAAATTATAATGCTTGGCAAATGTATGCACGGAGGTCCAAGTAGCCGCCTCAATAATGTCTTTGGTTGCCACTCCTCGTAAGAAGGCTGTGGTAGTGGCTGTTGCCCTTGTAGAATGAGGTCTTATGTTCTGTGGAATTGGTTTTCCATGGAAGGAGTAACAGTATCGTATGCAATTTCCTATCCATTTGGAGATTGTCTGTTTGGAAATAGCTTTTCCTTCCCTTCCTGTTGCATAGGCTACAAAAAGTTGGTCAGTCTTTCTGCTATTTTTGTTCTGTCCAAGTAGTAGCGTAGCTGTCTATGTACATCCAAGGTATGCAGTATTCTTTCCCCTCTGTTTTGTGGGTTGGGAAAGAAGGTAGGTAGGTGGATTGCCTGGTTTAAAGACACTCTGGATACCACCTTGGGCATAAATGTAGGATTAGTCCTCATGGACACTCTATCTTGGTGGAAGATTAGGAAGGGTTGCACTGCCATTAAGGCCTGTAGTTCTGAAACCCTCCTTGCTGAAGTAATTGCCAGTAGGAAAGCAGTTTTCCATGACAGGTGTTGTAGGTCTGCTGTTGCTGCTGGTTCAAAGGGTGATAGTGTCAACTTTTCTAGCACAAAGTTTAAATCCCAAGCTGGTAATGGTGGTTTCCTTGGAGGTTTTACATTCTTGATTCCTCTGAGGAACTGCCTGAGCAAAGGGTGCGAAAAAACAGGTGGATCAAAGCTGTATTCTGCTGAAATAGCTGATGCATGTATCTTGATGGAGGAGTAGGACAGGCCTGAATGAAGAAGTTCGCCCAGATACTCCAGAATGTTAGGCATATCTATGTTTGACACATCTTTTCCTCTTTCCGTACTCCAAATGACAAACCTTTTCCATTTTCCAGCATAGTTCCTTCTTGTTGAAGGTCTGCGTGCTTCAAGAATAATGTCTTTAACTCTTTGGGAAAGTTCTGGATTAGCTGCTGCTATGTGATGTTCCATGCAGTCAGTTGCAGCGTTTTTAGGTTTGGATGTATGATGCTGTAGTTGTTCTGAGTTAACATCAAAGGCATCAGGGGTATTGGCCACATATTGTTCGAGACATGCTCTTCAGTAGTGGGTACCAGTGTTGTCTTGGCCAGTTTGGAGCTATCACGATTATCCTTGGGCGTCCTGCCTGGATTTTTAGTAGTACCTTGTGTATCAAAGGAAGAGGTGGGAATGCATATGCTGTTAGGCCTTTCCAGTTGAAGGAGAGTGAGTCCACTTTCCATGCTAGTGGGTGGAATGTCCTTGTGCAGAATTTTTGAGCTGGTGATTGAGAGGTGATGCGAATAGGTCTATCTGTGGCATTCCCCATTTCTTGAGATGGTCTTGAAGATGTCGGGTGCAGCTTCCATTCGTGGGCATCGAAGTGGTTCTGCTTAATATGTCTGCTAGAGTATTGTCTTTCCCGGTACAAATATTGCCTGTAACTGAATGTTGTAGCTGAGTGCCAGGGTCCACAGCTCCAAGGTCATTCTGCATAGGGGTATGAATGAGTGCCTCCCTGTTTGTTGATGTACCACATGACTGTGGTGTTGTCTGTCCTTATCATCAACTGGCCCTCTTTGAGAAATGGTTTGAACTTTTGGATTGCCAGTTTTACTGCCAGCATTTCTTTTAGATTGATGTGCAGGTGAAGTTGATCCTGTGTCCACAATCCTTGCACGCATTTGTCCAGCATGTGGGCCCCCATCCTAGGTCTGAAGCGTCTGTTGTGATGGTCTGGCTTGGTTGACATCTGCGAAAGGGTAGGCCTGGGTTTGACTGGCATGCCTGAGCCCACCATAGGAACTCCTGTTTTAAGCATGGAATTAGTGGGATTTCTGTTTCTAGACTGTGTCTGTGTTGGGACCATAAATTCTTTAGGTACCACTGTAGTTTCCTCATATGTAGTCTGGCAAATGGGACCAAGATTATGCATGATGCCATGAAGCCCAAGGCCTGCAGAACTTTTCTTGCTGTTAACTTGTTCAGTTTTGTTAGTGCCAAGAAGTAAAGAGGAAGTTCTTTTTGTTTTCTGTAGTCAGGAATGCCATTTGTTGTACTGTGTCCAATTCAGCCCAAGAATGTCCTTGTTTGGGATGGTATCAGCCTTGACTTTTGTAAATTGACTGTGTATCCCAGTCCTTGTAGCAAGTAAATGACCCTTTGTAAATCTGTTGTCAGCTTGCTTTTGTTGTCCCCTTGTAGCAGGCAGTCGTCCAGGTATGGGTAAATTTGAATTCCTGTAGTCTGCAATGGGCGATTACTTATGCCAGGCATTTTGTGAATACTCTGGGCAGTAGATAAGCCAAAGGGCAATGCTGAGAATTGATAGTGCTCTGATCCTGCAAGAAATCTGAGGTATCTTCTGCAGATTGGTCGAATGGGGACGTGCAGGTATGCCTCCTTGAGATCTAGAGTTACCAGCCAAGACTCCTTGCCCAGCATAGGAAGAAGTTGCTGTAGGGTCAGCATTTTGAATTTTGGGACAATGATGTATGTATTTAAGGTGGACAGGTCGAGAATTGGTCTCCAACTTTTTCCTTCTTGGAACTAGGAATAGTCTGGAGTAGAACCCTTTCCTTGTTCTGCTGTTGGCACTCTTTCCACAGCTCTCATGTTTGCTAACTCCATTATCTGGCGTAGAGCCTCTGTTTTTTGATTTGGAGGTAGATTTGGCATTCCTCTTTTGACTGGTAAAGTGTGGAAGTGAAACCGGTAACCTTGATCTATGGTTTGTAAAATCCACTTGTCTTTTGTTATGTAGTGCCAGTTCTTTGAAAATAAGGTTAACTTTCCGCCTAGAGGAGCTGCTATTTGTTCCCTGGTAGGCGGATTTAGGATTAAGTCACTGTGCTGATGTAGTGGCAGTGGCTGTGTCTGTGCCTCTGTTGTTACCTTGCCACTGTCGTCCTCTGTAGGCACCTCCTCTGGATTGGTTTCTGCCTCTGGAGCGTCTATTCCTGCCCTTTGAAATTTTGTGGAGTCAGGAAAGGACCAATTTTGGCAGGCCAGTTCCTGCTAAACCTTGGGGGTTGAACCTGCAAGAAATCTTTAACAGTTTGAACAGATTTTGCCTTTTCTTCCATTTTCTTCATAACCTGCTGGGCAGGTGTACCAAACAAACTTGTCTTGTCCATAGGAGCATCTAGCAACTTAGCTTTAACATGATCCGGTAAGGCTTGTTCCTTTAGCCATGCGTGCCTTCTTATCACTGTGCCTGTCATGGCTGATCTAAATGAAGCCTCCAGTGCATCATAGCCACATTTTAAGGAATGGTTGCTAACCTGTTGTATGTTATTTACCATCTCTAATACATATTTCTTATCAAGAGATTCATCAGTGGTTAGTTTTTTAGTTAACTGATCAAGCATAAACTCTTGGTATTGTATCATGTGAAACTGACAGTTTAAAGCTCTAGCTGAGAGAGTAGCTGAAGTGTAGACCTTTTTACCCCATCTGTCTAGTGACCTTGCTTCCCTTTCAGAAGGAATAGGGTTTTAGCTGTGGTCATGGCTACTGCCTTGGGACCCTGGGATATAGTTTCTGGGTCTGCAAGTGGGGCCTTGTAAAGGTGGTGATGAGTATCTGGCACCCTGTAAAATCTGTCTGGTTTGGCAGGGGCTGGGGTAAAGAATCTGGAGCGGAGCAAACATCATTGAAAGCATCATCCACCACAGAGAGAACAGGAGGTATAGCTAAGGGCCTGTGCTGTGGGAGGTGCAGAAAGGTCCTAAGTCTTTTCTGGAGTCTGAAAAATCCTGTTGCTGCCATTGGAACTGTTCTCGCATGGCATGCAAGGTTTCCCCAAAGGAGAATTCTTCTGGTGGGGAAGCAGCTGGAATGGATTCTTCAGCATCAGAATCTTCAAAATTGGAGAAGGGAGCCTCAGGCTGGTCAGTTATGTCTGATTCATCAGCAGAATCATCAGAAGACACTGGCTCAGGGGGCTCTGCCCTAGGTCTCTTCTCTGGAGGCTGAGAGGCCCTGTCTGGGTGAGATTGAGATCCTCTAATTAAAGAAATTAAATCTTCTGCCAAAGAAAGCATTTGAGAACTAGAAGAGGGCCTGGATGTGGGGAGTTTAACAGGCACTGTTTTAGTAGTCTTGGCTGCTTTAGCCCTGGCGAAGGCCTTAATGGACATGGCAGCTGGAGGCCTAGCAGCACCACGTGCTGGGGTAGAGACATCCAAGGGGATGGTGCCTGATAAGTCAACCACCGTAGTGGGTAAAATTTCTGAGGTCGATTCAAGAGTTGTAGCAGGGGCCTCAGTTGTAAGAATAGGTTCAGCTGTACTTTGAGCAGTTTTCTCGGTTTCAGCGAAACCGAGACACTCATGATTTGCTTTACCGTGGTTTCGGCGAAACCGCGGACGCAGTGTCGGTCTTTATCTTTGCGTTTTTGGGGTAGTCGGAGGATCCGGCGGCATAATGTACGCAAAATCAGAACCGAAAAACTGTTCTACAAACTCCGACCGGCGCCTAAGCGTTGTCGGTTGAAAGAGGCACAGGCGAACAGGCTGCTACGTCGTGGGCTGGGCCTAAACAAGGCAGACAGTAAGAGTGGAAATCTTTATGAGGTATTTGTTTCCCACAGGTTAAACAATTGTTAACTTTTTCTGACATCGGCTGAGGCAAGAAAGAGTCCCCAACGGGTACTTAGCTTTAGAAGTCTTCGAAGTAGTATTCGGTAGAAGTAATCTCTGGATCCGACCGACCGGCACTTGCGAACAGCTTCTGCTTCGGGCGCCACGGGGCAAGAAAGAGTGAGGAAAATGGCGTCGGCTGATGCTTTTATACCCGAAGACCAACAGAGATGACGTCGGGTGGAGTGCGACATCAGCCGAAGCCGGACCCGGACTTTGGAATCCGGCCGACTGCAGGGCTGCCTGACGACAGGACAACCCACTTGTTATGACTGCAGATGCATCCATGAAGGACATCACCCTCAGAAGCCGATGCCTGCTCATCGGCTCCGGACCCATCTGAGGGAATAGTTTCCATAGGCCCAATACCTTGAGTTTCCACAGGCCCTGGTGTCTCCACGTGGCTGTCTGTTACGGCCTGTGGCTCTGAGGTAGCGGGTGTCAGGGGCTGCGAAAGTGCCTCACTGAGAACCGGCGACTGGACTAGAAGAGGCTTCGTCGTTGGTTTTGGACCTCTGATGCCGGTCCTTTTCTTTGTCTTTGCATTTTTTTTATAAATTCCGGTCGTCGGCTGTTCCGACGGCATTATGCAATTAAACCTTCAGCCAAAAAAATGTAAAGCAAAATCAGACGTTTAATAGTGTGTTTACTGAATCTAGCACAAAACCGACAACTGGTAACGTCGTGGTCAGGGCCTAGGCAAGGAATACAGTAAGAGTGGAAGTCCTTATGAGGTATTTGCTTCCCATAAGAAATACAATTATTAACTTTTACTGACATCGGTCTTGAGCAAGAAAAAGTCTCCCCAACGGGGTACTTAGCTTTATTGAAGACTTCGGATCTGAAACTCAATTTTGGACATCTCAGGAGTTGGCCGACCGGCACTTGCAAACTGCTTTTGTTTCGGGCACCGCGCGGCAAGAAAGACTGAAGAAAATGGCGTCGGTTGCATCTTTTATACCCCTGGCGCACTGATATACATAGACTGTATAGACCACATAGACTACATAGTCAGTGTGCCAAACAGTCACAGCCCTTAAGGCCAAACACAATGCCAGACACACTAGTCATTGGTGACTCCATAGTCAGACACACTGACATCCCGCTCACCAGATTGAGCAAGGAAAAGGTCACAGTAAGCTGCCTGTCGGGCGCTAGAATCCGCCACATAATGCAAGCACTCAGGTCTCACAACAGCAGGTACAAGTACGACTCTGTCATTGTTCACGCTGGTGTAAACGACCTGAGACGTACCTCCTTGGACTACATGAAAAGAGACATAGAGGAGCTCTCTGATTATGTAGCCCAGGCAGGTATGACCCTGACCTTGAGCAGTATCCTACCTTCACCAAGAATGATGCCACAATACAGAGACAAGATGATCAGCTTTAATAATTGGCTTAAACTCTGGTGTCATTCAAAGGGGATCCAATGTCTGTCTGCCTGGGATGACATGCTGGACAAGCCACGCTGCTTCGCAAGGGATGGCTTGCACCTGTCACCTCTGGGCTTCCGGATATTGGCAAAGGCTCTTGCCACCCCCATAGTGCCTTTTTTAGGCAAGGCTCAAATTCTAAACCTACCACCCTAGAACACAAAAAGGAAAAAACTAAGGGTAATGCTGCTCAATGCCAGAAGTCTCAACCTCAAGATGTAATGCTTTGAGGCCCTTCTCAGTATGGAGAACATCGATGTCTGTGCTGTGACTGAAACCTGGTTCAAGGCTCCCGAGAGCACCCCGGCACTATCAGGCTTTACCTCATATCATGCGTTCCGGCCCCAAAATCCGGACAACACCAAGAAAGAAGGGGGGTGTCTATATTCATCAAGGACACCCACACCTCAAGGTTGGTGGCAACGCACAATGCATCAGAAACCATCCAGGTGCAATTAACCATAAACAAGACTGCTCTGCAATTTGTAGCATGTTACAGGCCACCCTCTCAATCTCAGGAACCTCACATAGCTTTCCTGAAAACACTGGAGGGGATAAATGCATCTCCAAACACCATCATACTAGGTGATTTCAACTACCCAAATATAGACTGGGATCACTACTCAAGCCCCAACACTCTAGACCAAAGGTTCCTGGAGTTCATAAACTCAAATGCCATGGAACAACTAGTCACCATCCCCACAAGAGGAGATAACATACTAGATCTCATCATCACGAACATGGGGTCACAATGTTCAACACCGGAAGTATACCCCTCACTGGTGAGATCAGACCATAAACTAATCTCACTGGAAGTCCACATCCCGCCCCCACCTGAGATAAAAAAGACCACAGTGAAGAACTTCTCAAAAGCCGACTTCACACTTCTAAAGACTAGTGTGGTCTCTTTTAAGGCCCCCGAGACTGTGGAAACCATTACTCAAACCACTGAATCACTTACAAATGCCTTCTACCAGCACCTACAGGACTGCATGGATCAGGCAATCCCAAACAAAACAAAGACTCTTTGTACCAAAGGCAAGCGTCCAGTCTGGTGGACCCCAGCCATAAACAAGCTCTACAACAAAAGGAGGAAGCTACTACAAGATAGAGCAAAATCCTTAAAAGGGAAAACACCCTTGATCATTATAAGTAAAAAACTAAGATCTCTCATAAAATCATCCAAGGCAAATTTTGAGAGAAAAGTCGCTAAGGACTCAAAGGACAATCATAAGGCCTTCTTTAGTTATGTTAGAAACCTGGGAGGAAACTCCCAGATATGCTCAGAATTAGTTCAAAATGATGTAAAAATTACTGAACCTACAGACATTGCCAACATACTGGCTGACAGGTTCAGTGCAAACTTCCCCAAAAGGTGAGATATCTATACCAGAGAATTATAGCCCCCAAACATCTCTAACGCTCAGGTGAGAACTGCTCTCTCAAGGCAAAAACACAGCATCCATGGGACCAGATGGCGTCCCCGGATTTGTGCTCCACGAACTCAATGAGGAATTAAACCCGCAGTTAGGGCAGCTGTTTAATCTTAGCCTCACCTCAGGATACGTGCCTAAGGAGTGGCGTACGGCAACTGTGGTCCCACTTCACAAAGGCGGTGCTTCCACCGACCCGGGAAATTACCGTCCCATCAGCCTGACAAGCTTGATCTGCAAAGCTATGGAGAGGATCATAATGGAACTCATAAATAAAGACATAGAAGACTTGCAGACTTTGGATCCGACCCAGTTCGGCTTTGTCAAAGGCAGATCATGCCTTTTAAACTTGGTTGACTTTTTCGAAACAGTCACCAAGGCCATTGATGAGGGAAAGGCAGTCCACACAGCCTACCTCGACCTGGCAAAGGCTTTCGACACAATACCCCACTCAGGTATCATTGAAAAACTCATCAGCTTAAATGTAAACCCATACGTCACAAGATGGGTTGCAAACTGGCTAAGTGACAGAACCCACAGGGTCAGAGTTGCTGGCGCCATGTCAGACTTAAAGCCTGTCACAAGTGGTGTCCCACAGGGCTCAGTCCTGGGCCCTCTCCTGTTCGGCATCTACTTTTCAGAAGTACAAGCAAACACAGGAGGATTATGGCTGACAAAATTTGCAGATGACTGCAAACTAGGCGCCATAGTTAAGAACACATCTGACACAGATACCCTTCAGAAGGGTCTTATAGAAACAGATAACTGGTGCCAGAGCCATGGCCTAAAGTTAAACGCCAAAAAATGCATAGTCATACCCTTCGGGAAAAACAAGGTTACCCCTAGCTACCATATAGGCGGCAACCCACTAAGCACAGAAGAGGTTATCAGGGATCTGGGGACCCAGGTTGACAGTAACCTTTCATTTGACACTCACGTTGCCAAAGTAGTCAGGAAGACCTTCTACATTGCCCACCTGATCATGAAGGGATTCACATCTAGATCAAGGGAAGTCATCGTCCCCCTGTACTCATCACTCATCAGACCAATGATTGAGTACAATGCCCCATTCGGAATGTATTTGACACGACACCTGCAGCAACTGGAAAGGCCCCAAAAGTTCCTCACCAAAAGGATAAAGGGTCTCAAAAATATGTCCTATGCTGCCCGACTGAAGGAACTTCAGCTCTATTCAGTCGCTTACCATCTGCTCAGAGGTGTCCTGTGCCTAACATACAAGGCCATGTCCAACCCAGAATTGATGAACATGCTTCACCTCAAAAAATCTAGATCCCTCAGAACTATAAGGGCGGGAGACTTAAACCTCGACACGGTTATTAATAGGACGTGCTGGAGGGACTGATTCATCACCCAGAGACTCCCTATGCTGTGGAACAAAATCCCGGTACATGTGAGGCAGAGCACCTCGCTGGCTTTGTTCAAGAGAAATCTTGACCAATGGATGGGAGATCGCAGATATACCCCAGGGATTATCTCAGTGTCACTGCTTGACAGAGGCACAGCAAAATAATGGGCATAGTATCCTACAAACTAAAGGGCTGGCGAAAGCCACAAAACTCTGGGCTAGGCTTGTAAATGCCCTTGGGCAGATAGGTTCATAGACTATGTCAGCGAAAAAGCGACGGCAGCCAACGTCGGACCAAGACTTTGGAACTCGGGCTGACTGCGGGTCGCCTGCCAGCAGGATAACCCAAGTCTAATGACTGCAACAGCAAAACATGATGAACATCCAGGACTGCAACAGTGAGTACATTCGAACATCTACATTTATGGTAAGTGTACACAAATGTACTATGTTCTTAGTGTTTCACACTTGCAGTCATTATATTTGGGCAGATTCCCAAAGCGAAGGTTGGGAGGAGAAAGTTAAGTAGCATTAGGACCAGCTACAAGGTCCTGCAAGACTGCAGTGGCAAAGCCAGCTCTGGACTTAGAGAAAATTGGTAAATGATAATGCTTGGTGAAAGTATGTACAGAACTCCTGGTAGCAGCTTCTAGGATGTCTCTGGTAGGGCCGCTTCTGAGAAAGGCTGTAAAGGTAGATGCAGCCCTGGTAGAGTGGGGTCTGATGCCCTGTGGGATAGGTTTTCCATGATGCTTATAGCAGACATGAATCCAATGGCCTATCCATTTAGAAATGGTCTGCTTTGAAATAGCCTTCCCCTCTTTTCCTGCAGCAAATGCCACCAGCAGTGCTTCAGATTTCCTTTGAGGTTTAGTCCTGTCCAAGTAGAATCTAAGTTGTCTGTGCACATCTAAGCAGTGCAGTATCCATTCCCCTTTCTTCTGTGGATAAGGAAAGAAGGCTGGCAAATGAATGGACTGATTAGGAGCCACAATGGATACCACCTTGGGCATGAAGAAGTGATTGGTTCTGAGGGACACACTGTCCCCATGAAAGATGAAAGGCTCCACTGCCATAAAGGCCTGTAATTTAGATACCCTTCTTGCTGAAGTGGTTGCTAAAAGGAATGCTGTTTTCCAAGAAAGTAATTTTAAATCTGCAGTAGAAGCTTGAAAGGAGGAAGAGCGAGTTTCTCCTAGACAAAGTTAAGGTCCCAGGTTGGAGTTGGAGCTCTCCTCGGTGGCCTTAAATTTTTGGCCCCTCTGAGGAACTGCTTGAGCAGTGGGTGAGAGAAGAGGGGAGGTTCTGTGTTATAATGAGCTGAAATGGCTAAGGTGTGAATTTTGATGGAGGAAAAGGACAAGCCCTTGTGAAGCATCTTAGTTAAGTATTGTAAATTCTGAGGTAAATTGGGCACTGCTGTGCTCATCCCTTGAAACTGGTTCCAGGCACAGAATCTTTTCCATTTCGCAGCATAAGATTTTCTATTACTAGGTCTCCTTGCCTCTAAAATATCCATCACTGGTTTACTGAGGAATGGTAAAGGAAAGATTAGGTAATTAGCCAGGCTGCTAAGTTCAGTGTTTGAAGCTAAGGCTGCAGAATCTGGTTCTCCTGCTGAGACAACACGGAAGGTGTCTGAGGCAGGTGCCATGTTTGTTTTTGGGCCTCTTCCCACGTGGCCAGTCTGACACAATTAAAATCGTCCTTGTCTTGTCCTGTTTGATCTTTAGTAGTACTTTGGACAGCAGAGGCAGAGGAGGAAAGGCATAAACTCTTTCCAATCTTGTTTGTGAGAAATCCTTGTGCAAAAATTGTCCAATTGATAGTTCTGAGGGGAGGCAAACATCTGTGCTCCCCCATTTGCTTGCCAACATGCTAAAAATCCTTTGTTCCAGTGTCCATTCATGTGGGTCCATGAGGTTTCTGCTTAGTCAGTCTGCCAGTGTATGTAGTTTTCCTGGCAGGAATTGAGCTTGTAGATTCACTTGGTAGCTCAAGGCTGTGTTCCACAATGCCATGGCTAGTCTGCAAAGGGGATAAGAATGTGTACACCCCTGCTAATTTATGTACCACATAACAGTTGTGTTGTCCGTCTTTACCATTAGCTGTCCTGGAAGAATGTGATCCTTGAAGGCTGTCAGAGCATTCTGTACAGCTAACATTTCTTTTCGATTGATATGCAGGTGCATTTGACTTCGGTTCCATTTGCTCTGAAAGCACTTCCCTGCCAGGTGAGCCCCCCCCCAATGCATAATTTGATGCACCTGTTAGGGTTTGGGTGGCAGGGGGAAGAGTGAATGATAGTCCCTTGTTATGGTGGCAGGCCTCTGCCCACCAAAGGAACTCTAGGCGTAGGCAAGGTATGACAGGGAATCATTGCTTCTAGATCCTGAGAATGTTGACACCATAGGCTTTTTAGATACCACTGTAGTTTTCTCATATGCAGTCTTGCATATGGAATTAGAAGAATGCAGGAGGCCATGAACCCCAAGGCTTGCAGTATTTGCCTCGCAGATAGCAGGGATTTTGTGGCCACTTGTTTGAAGTAGGTTGTCAAATTACTCTGTTTCTCTGGCGTGAGGAAAGCCATCTGGGAAGATGCATTCAAGCTCGCTCCCAGGAATATATTTTGTTGACGGGGTACCAGGTGTGATTACTTTTCGTTTATGGTGTACCCCAGACAAGTCAGCACCCTTTGTACAAAGGCCAGATGATTCAAAAGTATGTCCTGGCATTCTGCCTGAATTAGACAATCGTCCAGGTATGGGTATATTTGAATATTTCTTTGTCTGCAAAATGCAATGACAGGAGCTAGGCACTTTGTGTATACCCTGGGAGCAGTAGATAAGCCAAAGGGAAGCGCAGAGAATGGATAATGTGTGTAGCCTGCTTTCAAGTATAGGTATCTTCTGCAAGATTCCCTGATAAGGATGTGCAGGTATGCCTTCTTTTAAATCTAATGTTGCCAACCGAACATCCTCGCCTAGCATAGGAAGCAACTGGTGAAGAGACAGCATCTTGAATTTTGGAATCACCAAAAAGGTGTTTAGTGTAGAAAGGCCCACGATACAACGCCATGAATTGTCTTTTCTGGGTACCAGGAAAAGTCTCGAATAGAAACCTTGTCCCTTTTCCTCTTCTGGTACCAACTGAATAGCTCCCATGTTTAAGAGAGAAAATACTTGTTTTTGGGCCTCTTCCCACTGATATCGGGGTAGATCACGCCACCCGCTTGGTGTTGGCAACGTGTGTGGAAGCGAAATCTATATCCTTGGGACACTATATTTAAGACCCATTTGTCCTGGGTTACGAGTTTCCAGTTTTTGACTGCAGACCAATCTTTCCGCCTAAAGGAGCATCCAGTTGAGAACTGCTTGGAAGTTTTAAAGACAAGTCAGTGAGATAGTTTTCCATAGGGGGGAGTCTTACTACTCCCAGATTTGGATGCTGAAGCTCCCCACTGCTTAGTCCTGTGCATACCCTGTGACTGAAACCTGGGGTTTCTGCTGTGTCTGGGTTTGGACCGAGAAGATCTGGAAAGGAACAATTCTGAGGGCCAATGCCTACTACATCTTGGAGGCTGAACTTGTAAAAAAATCTTTCACAGTTTGCATAGATTTAGCTTTATCTTCCATCTTTTTAAGAACTTCCTCAGCTTTGTTGCCAAACAGGCGGTCCTGATTTAAGGGAGCATCCAAAAGTTTAGCTTTAACATGATCAGGCAAAAACTGCTCCTTAAGCCAAGCATGCCTTCTGAGTACAGACCCAGTGACAGTAGAACTGCAAGAGGGCTTCTAAAGAATCAAATCCACATTGCGAAGTATGTTTTCCAACTTGTTCAGCAGAACACATTAAATCCTTTAATTCTTTATTTTCAGTACAGTCAGGAATCAACATCATTTTATGTTTGAGCAATCCAATAACATGTTGTTAATACTTGAAACATGTGAAACTGACAGTTTAAGGCCCTAATGGCCAAGGTTGCAGAAAGTACAGCTTTGTACCTACCATAAATGTAGATGTCCGATAGATATGCAACTGCAGTCATAACATATGGGTTGTCCTGCCTCAGGCAGCCCTCGATCGGCCGGATTCCAAAGTCTGGGTCAGACGTCGGCTGATGTTGCATTTCTCTCCGACGTCAGAGCGGCTGGAGTACATAAGCATCAGCCGATGCCATCTTCTTCAGTGTTTCTTGCCCCAGATGCCAGGTGCCCTCCAAGGAAGGCTGTAATCAAATTGGAAGACAAAAATAGGTTTCCAGACAATAAATAAGCAATAAACAGATACACCATAACAGATATCCCCAGCTAAGGATAACAGGGAGAGGAGTGGACCCAAGGCATAGAGGGGAAGGAGGGAGAAAAAACCCGACTGCAGTTGCATATCTATCGGACATCTACATTTATGGTAGGTACAAAACTGTACTATGTCCTTCAAGAATGCAACTGCAGTCATAACATACGGGTTGAATACCATAGCTTAGCTGGGGGAGGTGGTATGCTCTAAGAAAAGGATGGTGTAGCTATCAATCCCTGCAGGACTGCCGAAGCAAAGCCTGCTCTGGATCTGGAATATAAAGGGAGATTGTAGTGTTTGGAAAATGTATGCACGGAGCTCCATGTAGCAGCTTCTAGCATGTCTTTTGTAGGCACCCCTCTTAAAAATGCTGTAGAGGTGGCTGTAGCTCTGGTGGAGTGTGGTCTGACATTGGCTGGTACACTCTTTCCATGGAAGGAATAACAGAATCTGATGCAATGTCCAATCCATTTTGAAATTGTCTGTTTGGAAATTGCTTTTCCTTGTACTCCAGGGGCGTAAGCTACAAAAAGCTGATCAGACTTCCTACTGGTCTTGGTTCTGTCTAGGTAGTAGCGAAGTTGTCTGTGTATGTCCAAGGTATGTAACAGTCTTTCCCCTTTGTTCTCAGGATTGGGAAAGAAAGTAAGCAGATGAATTGCTTGATTTAAAGAAACCCTAGATACCACTTTTGGCAGAAAGGTAGGGTTGGTTCGTAAGGAGACCCTGTCTCTGTGAAAAGTTATGAACGGTGGTATTGCCATTAAGGCCTGTAGTTCCGAAACCCTTCTTGCTGAGGTTAAGGCCAGCAGGAAAGCTGCCTTCCAGGAAAGAAATTGTAAATCCACAGAAGCTGCTGGCTCGAAGGGAGGTAGAGTATTTTTCTAGGACAAAATTGAGGTCCCAAGCTGGTACTGGTGCCTTTCTTGGGGGCTTTATATTCTTGATTCCTCTAAGAAACTGCATTAACAAAGGATGTGAAAACACAGGTGGATCAGTGTTGTATCTAGCTGAGATAGCTGAAGCATGTATTTTTATGGAAGAGTAGGAGAGTCCGTTATGTAACATATCTGCCAAGTATTCCAGAATGAGTGGGATGCTCAAAAGTGATGCATCATGACCCTTGTTGGTATTCCAAATGCTGAATCTCTTCCATTTGGCTGAATAAGCCTTTCTGGTGGATGGTCTGCGGGCTTCTGTTAGTATCCGCTGAACCTCCTTGGAGAGAGGTAAATTGAGGTTATTTATGGGATTTCCCAAGCTGTTAGCTGTAGCGTCTGGATGTTGGGATGAACTGTCCTGAAGTTGTGTTGAGTCAAAAGTTGGGGCCATTGTGGAAGGGCCCATGTTTTGTTGTGACATATGCTCCGTAGTAGTGGGTACCAGTGTTGTCTTGGCCAGTCTGGAGCTATTAGGATCCCCTTCGGCTGCTCTGCCTTGATCTTTAATAACACTGTGGTCATCAGTGGCAGAGGTGGAAATGCATAAATTATTAGGGAGCTCCAGTTGAATGAGAGGGCATCTATTTTCCATGCTTGTGGATGATATGTCCTTGAGCAGAACTTTTGTAAGTGATGATTGAGGTGGGAGGCAAATAGGTCTACGTCCGGCCTGCCCCATGTCGAGGTGAGTCGTATAAAGATGTCTGGATGTAGCCTCCATTCGTGGGGGTCTAGGAAATTCCTGTTTAGACTGTCCGCCAGAACATTGTCTTTGCCTGGAACAAACTGGGATTGTAACTGTATGTTTAGACCCAGTGATTTTTCCCAAAGATTCATTGTCAGTCTGCAAAGGGGGTAAGAATGAGTGCCCCCCTGCTTGTTTATGTACCACATCACAGTGGTGTTGTCTGTCCTTATTAGTAGGTGGCCTTGTTGAAGTTGTTGTCCAAAGGCCTCGATGACATGCATTACTGCTAGCATTTCTTTTTGGTTGATATGCAGATGTGTTTCCTTTGGAGACCATTGCCCTTGAATACATCTGCCCTCCATGTGCGCCCCCCATCCAAGGTCTGAGGCGTCTGTGGTCATTGTCTGTGTTATCTGAGGTTTTTTGAACGACATACCTATGTTTGACTGGCTTATTGTGGCCCACCATAGAAATTCCTTTTGAAGACATGGAATGAGTGGAATAGTTGCTTCTAGGTTGTTGCTGTGTTGAGACCATAAGCTTTTTAAGTACCATTGAAGCTTTCTCATGTGTAGTCTTGCTAGTGGAACCAGGAGAATGCAGGATGCCATGTAACCCAGGGCCTGTAGGAAACTCCTTGCAGTCATCTGGGTGAGCTTTGCTAAACTTTTGAAGTAATGAGTTAACTTCTTTTGTTTGTCTTCTATCAGGTAAGCCATTTGAGAGGCTGTGTCTAGTTTGGTTCCTAAGAAGGTTATTTGCTGGGATGGCTGAAGTCTTGACTTTTGAAAGTTGACTGTGTATCCCAGAGCCTGTAGCAAGTGTATGACATAATTCAAGTTTTTTGTCAAGGTTTGTTTGTTGTCCGCTTGTATGAGGCAATCGTCCAGGTATGGGTAGATTTGAATCCCCTGGAGCCTGCAATGAGCAATTACTGATGTCAGGCATTTCGTGAATACTCTGGGCGCAGTAGATAAGCCAAATGGCAATGCTGAGAATTGATAATGCTCTGGCCCTGCAAGAAATCTGAGGTATCTTCTGCAGCTGTGTCTGATAGGGACATGCAGGTATGCCTCCTTGAGGTCCAGAGTAATCAGCCAAGACCCCTTGCCCAGCATGGGAAGGAGTTGCTGTAAAGTCAGCATTTTGAACTTTGGTACTATGAGAAAAGTGTTTAAAGCGGACAAGTCCAGTATTGGTCTCCATTGAGTTTCTTTTCTTGGAACAAGGAACAGTCTTGAGTAAAACCCCTGACCTTGCTCTTGTTGTGGAACTTTTTCTATTGCTTTGATCTGAGCAAGCAGAGAAATTTGCTTGATAGCCTCTGCCCTCTGATTTTGTGGAAGGTTTGGCATGCCTTGTTTTCTTGGCAAGGTATGAAAATGGAACCTGTAACCGTGGTCTATAATGTTCAAAATCCATTTGTCTTTTGTCAGTTTGTGCCAATTTTTTGAAAACAGAGATAACTTTCCGCCCAAAAGAGCTTCTTTTTGCTCCTTGGTCAGCGGAACTAGAGGAAAGTCATTGAGATTGCCCCTGAGGGGCAGGAGAAACCCCTGTGTCACTTCTTTGGTTTGCTGGTTGCCATTGTCATCCCCTGTAGGATCCTCTGTATTGCCCTCTTCCTCGGGCACGCCTGTTTTTGCCCCTTTGAAATCTTTCAGGATTAGGAAAGGACCAGTTCTTAGAAGGCCAGTTCTTGCTGAATCTGGGCGGCTGAACCTGGAAGAAATCTTTGACTGTCTGAACTGACTTGGCTTTTTCCTCAATGGACTTTAACACATCTTTAGCATTAGCACCAAAAAGCTTGTTCTTTTCCAAGGGTGCATTAAGAAGTTTTGCCTTAACATGATCTGGTAAAGGTTGTTCTTTTAACCATGCATGTCTACGAATGACCGCCCCTGTCATAGCTGCCCTACATCCTCCAATGCATCATATCCACACTGTAGAAAGTGATTGCTAACCTGCTGAGAATTATGCACAGCCTCCTGCAAAGACTTCCTATCTAAAGGTTCAGGAGAGGCCAATCTTTTCTGTAAATCATCTAACAGAAAATCCTGATATTGAAACATGTGAAAGAGACAATTGAGAGCTCTCATAAAGTAGTGGAGGTGTAAACCTTCTTCCCCCATCTCTCTAAGGACCTTGCTTCCCTGGTGGAAGGCAAAGGGTTTTTGGAGGTGGTAGCTGAAACCCCTTTAGGCCCCTGGGAAATTGTTTCTAAATCAACAGCATGTGCCCTAAAAAAATGAGAATGGGTTTCTGGGACCCTATAGTACCTGTCAGGCTTGACAGGAGCAGGAGGAAGAGTATCAGGGGTAACACTGGAGTCAGAGTATAAGTCATCCAAAACATCAAGCACAGGAGGTATAGCTAAGGGTCTGTGCTGGGGCTTTTTAAGGAAGGTTCGAAGGTGCTTTCTGGAATCTGAATATTCCTGGCCTTGCCACTTAAAATGCTCCCTCATGGAATGCAGAACTTCCCCAAAAGAAATATCCTCAGGAGGAGAGGCCGAGGGAATGGAGTCCTCTGCATCTGAATCCTCATAGGTCTGGAAGGGCTCTTCCTGGCTTTCGGAGCGAACAGAGTCCTCAGAATCTTCATCTGAAGGAAGAGGGTCAAAGGGTTCAACCCTGGGCCTCTTATCAGGAGGAGGCTGGGAACCTCTCTCAGGATGGGCCTGGGAACCTCTGATCAGGGAAATTAAATCTGCGGCCATAGACATGATTTGAGTTTCACGTGTAGGCTGAGGTAAGGTTTTAGCAGTAAGAATGCTTGGACTTGCTGGCTGTCTTACCACGTATGTAGGCCTTGATAGACATGGACATGGGAGGCCTAGCCGCTCCACGTGCAGGAGTGACCTTATCAACAGCAATGGTCTCGGGTATTTCCTCGGTTTCAGTATCCGGAGGAAAATCAATAACTGGCGGAGTGGCATCCGATATCGGAGGTATCGGTAATGCGGTGTCTTCGGTTCGGAGAGGTGGAATAACCGCCTCAGAGGGAACCGGGGCACTCGCGGTTAGTTTTGGCGTGGTGTCGGTGGAAGACGCTGGCCGAGGATGTCGGTCCCAGTCTTTTCGTTTCTTAGGAGTCTGCGTTGTCGGTTGTTCCGACGGCATTGTATAATCAAATTTTTCGCCGAAAAAGTCTTCAGCGAACTCCGCCCGGCGCCTGAGAGTGCGCTTATTGAAGCGAGCACAGGCGGCACAGGCCGAGACATCGTGGTCTGGGCCAAGGCAAGGGAAGCAGTAAGAGTGGAAATCCTTATGAGGTATTTGTTTACCACAAGACAAACAATTATTTACTTTTTCAGTAATTTCTGACATCGGCTGAGGCAAGAAAAGGTCCCCAACGGGGTACTTAGCTTTTTTGATGACTTCGGTTTCGAAGAATACAGGAGCTGACCGACCGGCACATGCAAACTGCTTCTGCTTCGGGCACCGCGCGGCAAGAAAGACTGAAGAAGATGGCGTCGGCTGATGCTTATGTACTCCAGCCGCTCTGACGTCGGAGAGAAATGCGACATCAGCCGAAGTCGGACCCAGACTTTGGAATCCGGCCGACCGAGGGCTGCCTGAGGCAGGACAACCCATATGTTATGACTGCAGTTGCATTCTTGAAGGACATGTGTAAACCTTCTTACCCAATCTATCCAGCACCCTGGAGTCTCTATCAGAAGGGATAGAATTTTTAGCAGTAGAAGCCTTAATGCCTCCTGGGTCCCTGTGAAATAGTCGCTGGATCTGCAACAGGATTTTTAAAAAGGAATTTGTGAGAATCAGTGACCCTGTAATATCTAACAGGTTTTCTGGGAGCAGAAGGCAAAGAATCAGGGACCAAACTAGATTCCGAAAAGGCATCATCAACAATGTCTAGTACCAGAGGTATAGCTAAAGGCCTATGCTGAGGTAGGAGTAAGAAATCCCGAAGTCTCTTTTTTGAATCAGAAAAATCCTGGCTTTCCCAGTGAAAATGCTCCCTTAAAGTGAGCAAGGTTTCACTAAGAAAAATCCTCTGGAGGGGAAGCAGAGGGAATAGAGTCCTCTGCATCTGAATCCTCATAAGTAGATAAGGGTAAATCCAGATCATCAGAAGAATCAGAAGAATCAGAAAAATCAGAATCCTGATCAGAGGATTCATAAATAATTTCTGTCCTAGGTCTCTTAGAAGGAGGGGTTGGCTTCCTTTGATTAGTTATAAGATCTTCAGCTATTCGTATCATTTGTTTTTTAGGCACAGAGGCCTGGGCATGCGGCCTGGGCGTCTGTTTCTTACGCATGGTTCGAGGTTTAGACCTTAAAGGAGGAGGAGGTGTCGGTTTAATATGCAAGTCCATAGGCCTGAATACACCCTCAGAAGCCAGTGCCTGCAGAGTGGCTCTGGACCCATCCAATGCAGAGACATCCGCAGGTTCCACAGTTGAATCATCTCGCAGCATACCAGACTCCAAATGGTTCTCAGTAGAGGACTGCGAATCAGAAGTAGTGGGTATCAGGGGCCGCAAAAACGCCTCACTGAGTACCGGCGAACTGGCGACTGGCTTAGGAGAAGTGTCGCCGGCAGTTTTGGACCTAGGCAGCCTGTGTCTGTCTATCTTTGCGTTTTTTCAGAATACCGGTAGTCGGATGGCTAACCGACGAAATTTCAGGATAATTGAACCGAGAACCAAAATATTTAGATGCGAAAATATACCTACGACAGATAGTGCGTTGATAATGCAAGGCACAAAACCGAAAGTAAGGTACGTCGTGGTCAGGGCCAAGGCAAGGAATACAGTACGAATTAAAATCTTTGTGAGGTATTTGCTTACCACAATAAATGCAATTATTAACTTTTACTGACATCAGTAAGGAGCAAGAAAAAGTTTCCCCAATGGGGTACTTAGCTTTAGCTGAAGACTTCGGTTCTGAAACTCGAAAACAAAAATTTCAGGAGTCGGCTGACCGGCACTTGCGAACTGCTTCTGCTTCGGGCGCCG